>NC_052392.1:699373-999373 GCF_009389715.1 Phoenix dactylifera
TATGCTATTGGCAAATGTCATGGTATCTGGGTTTTCGGATGTTATGGAGCGGGAGATCTGTGAGACAGCTTCTGTGGCTTTGTTTTGAAATTTTCTGTATATATTGTCATTTGTGGGACATGGACGTTTAGGAGAAGCTTTGGATTTGATTTGATGAGGTTGGTTGTAATATTATAGTTCATAGAATTTGCATAGTCGTTTGATAGTACTAAGTGATGAAGGTCTTTTTCAAAGACTGTGAATGTAGGCTGGTGAATTATGTCCTGATCTCATATTGAATTTTTAGTGAATTAGTTTCAGAACTTCTGTGTCATATATAATTATGTTCAGCGATCGTTTACTTTAGTTGCAGTGCTTGTGAATTTTTACCTATATGTTAAAGCTTATGTATTCATATTCTTTTTAGATTTTGTTGGGGTAGCTTAAATTACAATGTATCTCAAGTTTCTGATTTTTGTCACATAGGTATTGTTAAGAAGTAAGAACTGTTCTCAAGTCATAACCTAGTTTCATTGTTGTTTGTTCTATCAACAAGTTTTGCAATTCGGACTATTTTTTTGTTAGTGCTAAATCTCTTGATTTACAATTTATCTTTTTACATGCCTTTGTTTGTGTTGGCAGTTTTGCAAGTGGAAAGATGTATATGCACAACTAATCCCGTTTGCAAGTGGATAGATGTATATGCACGACTCATCTTAATATTTCATATACAATAATATAATTCAACTATTTCCTGGTTAGATTATATATGACAATACACAGTTTTCTAACTTATTTTAACCAGAGTCTCTTTGTTCTCTCTCTATTTCTCTCCTCCCCCCTCCCCTTTCTCTCTCAGTTTGTGTTTGTGTTTGGTTTTGGAGTTTTTTTTCTCTCACTTTGTCAAGCATCATGCTTTTTGTACTATATGTTGATATTAGCATACGAGATAGCCATTTTCTTTAGCTCATATGCCATTTAATTTGGAGGGATCAATGAATCTGCTGTCTTTTTGTAACTTCAATTTTAATTTTTCTTTTCCATTTAAATGAATTTTATAGCACCCTTCGGTGTTTTGGTTTTATAGTTGAGATTGAATATTTTCTATATGCATATTGATAGATTCGAGTGAACTTATGAACAGTTTATTGTCGATATGGATGTGATGAGGTTGTTTAGTTAGTCATAAACAGAATAAAATTTAAACCATATTGGTGGTTAGGTATCATGCCCCTTTCTATTAGTCCCCTTTGGCTTCCCTTTTATAGGAGTGTTGATGTTGTTTGCATGTAAAAAAGGAATTGTTTAGGTCCTCAAGGTCCTTGTAGTTGTGGTTCCTGTTATGTCTGTTGAATTTGAATTGGTGGGAGCTCATTTAGAAGCCTGGTTTTTAATAAGTAGAACTTGATGATGGTAGCTTATTTAATAGTCATGGTTTTGGTTTGGTTATGTTGGATGCTGGTTGCAGCTGTATAATAATTGGTCCTGTTCCAGTGTTCCATCAAGTACAATATGACATTGTTGTATTTGTCATAGTTCTTGGAAGATAGTCTCATGTAGCTAAATTATATAATGCCAATGGATTTTCCCTTCACCTTAGAGCTGAGACTCATCTTGTTTCTTTGCTGAAGTGATGTAACATTATGAGCCTGGAATCTTTTATAACCTAAGTTTTTTTAACTAGTATTGATGCATGGTGATGCTAAGCTGATAGACATATGCTTTGTTATTTAAGTGCAAAATTGTCCATATGACCAGGAATTGTGGATGGGTGGCCTTTGTTGTCAGTGACTAACCTGTTTTATCTTCATTATAGTCGTGTGATATTTGTGGGTGGAAGTGAAATGTTAAGAGTGCATGATTGTTAGGTGGCCAATGGTGAGTGCTTGACATAGCAATTCTAACGCTACAAGGAATACACAATGATACTCAACTTGCAACTACCTCAGAAAGTCGGTGTGGGTTAACCCTAATGGATCACATGTCTGGTGTCATCAAGTACACATTTTAGCCATTTTCCATCTTATGGCCCTTTTAACTTGCTCACTGTGTATCATGTTGGCAGTTTTATTGCCGTTTTGGCCTTTTGTACCAGCTGCTTGTATTATATGATTTTTTTTCTTTGATAAGATTCATATTATTCTTGTAGGAAATTGCGTTTGAGCCCAAAACTTAGTGGGGGCCTATGTTGAGCTAGGTCAAATACAATTTTGTAATGTTGAAGGAAAAACAAAGAAATTATAAGCTTTCCTGTGGTTGCAGGCTGTGTACATGCCTACAGCCCCATAGCTGAACCAATCTTCAAAGGCCCCAGATTGAGTAGAAAATAGCAAATGTCTCACTGTAAGTAATTCACTATTGAATGATTTAGAAGGGATAACTTATCAATATGATAAAGGGTAATTGATCCATGCAGTGATACCTCCTACACTTGGTGCATTTAATCTGTATGTTTGTATCACCAATACTTGGTCCATGCTGCATCGGAGGGAAGTGGATGGCGCATTTTCGCGTTGTTCCTTTCAGCACAATGGGGGAAGACTAACCAGGTTGTTGGCTTGTCAGCTGGGATTAGGGTGTTGGTACTAGATACCTCATGTTGGTATCTTGCAGTGAGTTGGGATTTAGCTGTAGAATTACAGTCCCAACTAAACGCATATATAGTTTCTCCAAAAAGGAGAAAAGGGAAAAGGGGGCAGGCTGAGTACAAGGCCAAAACCAGAAAGGAAGCTTAGACCAACTAATCATGCATGATAGCATTTGTCTGAATTATGTCTTTGTTGATAGAAATGACAAGGTTCTACCTAACTAGTAGCAACAATAAAAGCGAAGGGTGCAAAAAAAATGTCGATTGCATCGAAAATAGGAGACTGTGTATCAGTCTTTTATAAGTGAGTCGAAGGAAGCCAAAGTTCATGTTTTCTTTTGATTAGAGACGTTAAAGGTCACCATCCAAGATCTGCTATACCTTCTAGCCTTCAAGGTCCAACTCCATGACATTTTGTGTTGGGACAATATGTATTCCTCTCAAAGTCTTCCTAGGGCAAGGCCTTCAGGGTCCAACACCATGATGATGTTTTGTGTCAGGACAAGAGGAATTCTCCCCAAAGTCTTACTTGGGCAAGGCTAGCTCCCCATGAAGCCAAATGCCGCGTGCCTGGCTATATTGAAGACGTAGTGGTCTCACGTCCTGCATAGTGGAGCGTAGAGTCTCCGATCTTTTTTTTTTGTTTTGGAGGTGGGGGGTAAGGATCCACTCATCCTCCATTTCGGGTTAGAGTCCAAGCCTTTTGAGTCCACATGAACTTTATATTAGCAAGAATCAACATAACCTTGTAAAGGAGGAAGAAAGAAGTTAAAAAATTGTAACATTAGAAATTTGTTTGTCGATGGGCCATTAGTCAAGTAAATACTAGAGAATTATAGACAAGCATCTCTTTGAGTGCTTCTGTGAGGGCCTGGTCCATTGATTGGCCTGCACTTGCCTTGGGCTTGTGGGCCGGCCTGAAGAGGCCAGGCCCAAGGCCACACCATGCTCTCTAGCATGAAACAATAGAGGATGAAGGGTCATCTTCTTCCTCCTTCGAATCTGGCGAGAATCAAGGACTCTCTGGGCAATCTGAGTTCATCTAGGACTCGGAGACGTTGCCTATTTAGTCTTCCTCTTCCTTCTTGGATTTCCTCCACCGGAAACGCCAAAGATTGCCGCTGATTTCAAGCTTCTTCTTTGAGCCTTCTTCCTCGTTTTCTTGCTGGAAAGAGCCGCTGGAGGCTTCGCCAAACCAAGGTAACTACCCAATGCCTCCTCTTTCTTTTTCTGGTTTTAGATTTGATTCTACGATGAGTTGGGCCGGCGAATCGTAGGATTACCTTCCGAAACTGGGGTCTGCTTTGGCTTCTTCCTTCTGTGCTTGCCGCCACTAGGCGTAGGGATTAGCCGTGCTCCACTTCCTCCCGAGAGCTCTGAGAGCATGTGGCTGCCGGTTAGAGAGTTACCAATAGTTCATGCCGAGTTTGATCTTTTTTTTAATTGTCTTCTTCCTCTTCTTGTGCTGCCCGGCCACCGTCGCCGGTTAGAGAACTATCCCTCTTTCTATCTCTTGTTTCCTCTCTCTTCTCTCTACTCCCCTCTCCACTTTCTCTCTACTTTCTCTCTTCTCTTCACTTTCTCTCTCTACTTCCTCTCTAGAAGATTTATGGAACCTAGTATCGGATCTTGTCGACCTAATGTACGAACTCTAGTTGACCCCTATAAAGGGCTCTGGTACCGCCCTAGTGCTCGAGCTGCCTAATGAACCGATCACCCCAACTTTGTTGAATGTTTCTAAAACTTTCATTAATGAACCATGTTGATTAATTTTGGCACTGATCGAGTCTATGTCCTATGATTTATTGATCGAATTTCTCAGAAATGACCTACTCGGAATCGCTAAACACTGTCATCTGACCAACTATCTTTTTATTTTAATTCGAATAGAAATTGATCTTGCTTTAATGTTTTTAATAGGGTTAACTGAATCACCTAGTGAAATTTGACGGCTTAAGACGAAAGAGCTAAGCCTTATACTCTTTACTAATTTTTGAATGATCATGTTTTCTATGCATAAATTTTGCTTGTGAAAATATCATATTTTTCTTAAAATTATGGATCAGCATATGTGTTATGAAAATCATGCTTTGTTATGAAAAATAGTTTCATGTATGTTTTGATGTAAATAGCTCTGTTATAAATCTGAACATGCCATTTAGTGTTTTTCATCTATTTATATGTATATTTTACAAAAAATATATAAGCTTTCTAAAGGCTTTCAGATAGGTATGTATGATCCCTTGCATTGAAAAAATCGACACTCAGAGCTAGCATCCATACCGATATTGGCCCTGCCAACGGGTATAAAGTTGGCATACGGACATGAATGTATGTCAATTATGAACATTGGCCCTGTCATGGGTATAAAGTGACCATAGCACGAATATTTATGAGTAATATTTTGAACTATGATATGGCTAAATGGCAGAAGAATGATTTATATATTTATTTACAAAAATAAATTTGGAGCTATGTTTATGAAATATGAATGATTTATGCATGCATGATTTGCTTATGACTTGTTTTATTATACTATATTATGAAATGCTTACTTTGAAATATCTGTTTTTTTTTAAATGATGCATTGACATGGAAAAACTTATGCTTGATCCGATAAGGTAGTGAAAGGATTACTTACTGAGCCGTGTCGCTCATATATCTCTATTTTTATTTTTCTCTCTCTAGGCGAATAGGGTTGATAGGAATGAAGGATGGTCCAGGTTTGGAGTTTGCGCTAGCAAGCTTGGCAATCTATATAGCAGAGTGAAATTTTAGTTCTACGATTGATTATGAAATTGTAATTAATGATTTTTCTGAATAGTAAGAATTATAGGTTTGGTATTTAAGTTTGGATTTAGATGTCTGAACCAATATTGGTTTATTTAATGGATGATAAAATTGGATTCCTATTGATTCTATTATTTTTGAGATGGATCTGAAAGTTAAATATAATATTGGTTTCGTGTTATCGTGGGCGCTACCCCTCGGTAGCACCACCATGTTATGCTTTGGATCTGGGCATGACAAATCATGTTCTGGATCTCGGGCGTGACAGCTCCATCTCTTTGCACTTCTTCAGAGCTTATAAATACGCAAGTATAGCCTGCCTGATCTCATCACCAATCATTCAACATCCTATCCAAACATGTGGCGTCCAATGCATGCCTAGTTCTTCCAATTCTCTTTTCTACCCTCCTTTGCATCCATGCTGGGGACTGTGATATCACATTGATTTCCATAGTCCTGAATGGAGTCACCCTAGATGTTCTGTCAGTCATTAACAGTTGTAGTGTTTTTAAATGGATATGTTCTTGTTGATTTTCACAATTTCATTTATATGTCACTATAAGACAATCATTAGTTTCATTGGAAGTCTCACTTTCTTTTAACTTAGCAGGATCTCTTTATGGCTAGAATGATGCCCCAAGGCAGTTACATCATTCAACAAAAGAGCAGTATTATCAAGGCTTATTTTGTGATATTTTTTCGTTATTCATGCTAGATAAAACTGAAAATTTTGAAGTATAATGTCATGATCATTCTCCCTTTGTGGCTGCTATGCTGTTTGTTGAGTTGGAATATCTTTCTCTAAATGCTCATGTCTAAGCTCTCTCCCTCTCTTCTGTTAGGCTTCCACGCCGGCTTTTGCATCTCTGTCGTGCTTTTCTGTTCGTTGGTCCCTTGTTGTTACTTCTTTTTGGTAAAAAAAGACGTTGCAAAGAAGCCAAAGGGACCACTTATAAAAACATTACCTGATTTTTTCCCCCAAAATAGCAGTGGCCTTTATATTATCATCAAGAGATTAAACTTGAAGCTTGCTAGGGCTGCACCTCACCATGGTTTTGTTGGCGTCATTACTTGCTCAAATGCAAGTTAGGTTTATATATTTATTCCGGCTAAAACTTTTCCTTCTGTCAACTTATCCTGTGGCGAATGATCTTCCTCTGAATTGCTTCTGATTCTGGTTGTGTTGAATGGCAAGTCCCCATCACTTCCCTAATCCAATCTCTGAGTACAGACAACAACAGTAACCATGTGTTCAGAGAACCAGAAGTTGACAAACCCCAAACCTAAATCAGGATACACAGTAGGCTACTACATTGAAATACGACCATAGGAAAATATGACTTGATTCTGAAGAGATAGGATATGATTCGGTTATCAATTCAGTCAATTGGCGGGTGATGATGAGAAAGTTTTCCAAACAATCTTGAACATCTTGTTAATGAACTTTTCTGTTTATTGTTTAGACGGTATCTGGGATTGTTTTCTCCTACATTGGAGAACAAATTTCTTTTCATCGGTGGTCGACCTTTTTCAAGTTGAACATCAGTTTATAAAACTCATTTCATATGACATAAATGAGCAAGTTGATCCTTAAGTTTTCCCTAAATACCTTACAAGTATTATTTTCAGGAAAGCTGTATATGATAATATTTGGATTTCCAGAGGGTGCCGAATGATACTTCAAAATTAGGATTACTATCTACAACCAAAAATAGCTCATCAATGATGAAGTACAACAAGCTTGTTTCAGCTAACATGTGCTGATATTTTGATCCGTTGAGGTTGATGTTCTCTGCATTTCATGTATTGTGTGTTGTTGTGCGGGAATTTTTTTTTCTTCTGAAAATGAATCCTGCTAATTCTTTGTTTTTAATTGTTGTGTCAATTGGAATGTAGACTGTAAGCTTTGCTTCAATTTCACAACTTCTTCTTCTTCTCCTTCTCCTTCTTCTTTAGTTTGAATTCACAATATCCATTTGAATATTGTTTCATCATCCAACAATCGTAAGTCTTAATTTTTTGTTTCCTGATCATGACCATCATTAATAGCTAGAGTAAGCAACTGCCACTGTTTAAACTGTTGTGCAACCCTACTCCTCATCCTCCTTTTGATTGAATTCACAATATCGATTGGAATATTGTTTCATCATCCAATAATCATGAGTCTTATTTTTTGATGTTTGGACATTGTAGTTGGAAAGAATTTAGAAGATCTTCAATACTATTGGATGTTTGGACATTATAGTTGGATTATTTTTTGTTAAAATAATAGGATTTAATTTTATTCTCCGAAGTGGTGATTTCATTGATGTTTTGTTCATTCAATAAACCTTGCATATTTCTTAGAGTTTTACACCATGCAAAGTGCAGGTGTGTCACATGCTAACCAATGTTGTGCATTTGGGATGCCATAGAGAAAGTTTCTAGGATTCATAGGGTCTACAACTTCACTTACTCACAAGTGATTGGTTTAAGTAAAAATTAAACCAATTAATTTAAAATAACCATGTCAAATTAGCATCCGTAGTTTGCGTAATTTTGAAGGAATGGAGTAGAGAAATCTGTCAAATGCACCCATGATGGTTTTCAATTGTTGGAAACAGATGATTTTCAGGTAAAACTTCTATTTCTTTTCTATTTTAAAGGTCAACGAAGATATAAAATATGATCTCATCATAGAGGTCCAACGAAAAAAAGGAAAAAATAAAATTTTGGTTTTTCTAATAATTAGAGGAATGGAAGTTTTTTTTGGTTCTCTCCGGAAACGACCTTCTTTTTGATTCTCCCCTATTTATAAAGAACTCTAAAGAAAAAGAAAAATTTAGTTTCCTCATGTATCTTTTTTTGAAATGTCATGGATCCTTTTTACTAAGCCATTGGCAATAAGCATCGTTGAGAAAAATGAACTTTACGTGGGGAGCTTATTGAAGCTGTGTGGAGCTTTGCTCTTGCTTTTCTTGGAAAAAAAGAATAGAGAAACATGAACTTTATGTGAGGTTGTGATACAGTTCAGAGAATATGCTAATACTGAATCGAAGAATGAACGAAGCTAATGTTTTAAGGATGCTACTAAAGAAACAGCAGAAAAGAAGATTGCATCAGAATATAACATAGATCGCCAAATATTTGCAAGTTGAAATAGAAGTTCATGTGTCAAAAGCATTAGTAAATACATTACAGAAAATTAACAATTCCATCAAATCTAAAGAAACATATGATGTGGAAATGAAAAATAGGAACTAATACAATCAAGAGTTCCATGGTTTCATAAGAAATAGCTAGAAATGTTGCCTTGTATATATTAAAGAAAGCTAGAGAACCTTATTGACTGGATCATCACTTCAGCTAACGCTAATTAAACTATGCAACCTGCAAGACAAGAAACACCACAGTTGTTACTTAGATGGAAATGATAAAGTTATTCGCTCGATTCTTTTTTAAAGTAGTTCATAAAGCATGGGCAACCTTTGGCACAGTGGAAATTTAGCAAATAAATAAAAACCCAGCCTTTTAGAAGGAATTAGAAATAATTTTTTTGATGCATGGAATGAAGAAATAACTCAAAACTAGTGAGAACCAAGATTCCTTCAATGATGTTCATCTTTACCCACATTGTGGATTCTAAATGAAGGGTGGATTTAGATTTACTAAAGTACCAACAATATATTAGTAGTTGGCATTATATTTGAAATTACAAAGTTATCTATGATTTGTAAAAGAAGAGTCGTGCCAAATCCTTTGCAATCATTTGACCGAAAATGTCTACACTGAATATAATATTTCAAATTTTTGATTTTCTCTACCAATGAATTCAATTTTTTTTAACAAATCTAGGTAGATAAAGTCATGATTGGAGCTTTAGAAAATGAAAGCAGCAAGGGATTAGTGCATGTTGCTATGCCATTTATGTAAGCACAAGAAACATATTAACAATCAATTGCTGGATTGGTGGGTTACCACCTTTTGAATAAATAAAAAAGATCAAGTCAAAGGAGTCATAGTATCAAAACTGACAGTAATAACAATCATTTCCCCCTAATGTTTAGAGTACATATTCTGAGTTTTTCAATGATTACTTTCTACATTTTCTAACTGTTCTTGGCCGGTCCCAGGTTTGTGAATAGTGTTGTCAGTGCCTTAATGCATGAGGTGTTGTAAGAGATGGATTGAGTTATCATATCCTGTCATCTAACTATTTGTATTTGACGAAAAACAACCAGAAATAGTGAAGATCAATCTCCAGTAAGATCAGCAGTACTTGGTTGAGTTCAATGCTCTATTTTCTTAAGCTAGATAAGGGAAAGAATTTTAGAATAAGGATTTCAGCAATTAGAATGTTCGAAGATCAGAGAGAAATAAATCACAATATTATGCATGATATTATGTCAAATATGTAGCATGCTACAATTACAAGCTTTGAGCATATTCAATCATGCAAGAAATTTATTCCATTAGTAGGATCTCAAGGTATGGAAATAACATAGAAAATAGAGGAGAGAGGGAGTGACTTACAGGCATTAGGATTCTCATCTGAAAACAAACTGTAGGGGTAGGGGTACTCATGGTATCGGACCTCGTACCGAACCTCATTTTTGACCTTGTCATAGAACTCATGGGGCATTTGAGACAGCTCCAGTTCTCGAAGTGTGGTGCTATGCTGCAATCCCTTGGGAAGCATCTTCAACTCCCTGCAGTTCACAATCGTTAGGTGGGTGAGGCTGGGCATCGCCCCAGCCTTCACCCTCCATTCCTTTAAATTGTGGACACTGTATAATTCCAAGTGTTGCAGTCGAGGAAAGCCGTCAGCAGAAGAACACGACATGCTCTTCCCCAAATATGAATTGCCTTTCAGTTCAAGAAGCCTGAGTTTTGGCAAATTCTCCAGCACCGACATTGGGTCTTGCTCCAATTCAGAATTCCATAATACGAGCTTGGTGAGGTTTGGCGGGAATTGACTGCTATCTGGGAGCTGCTGCTGCTGTTTGAGTAACAACCGTCCATATAGTGTCAGTGAACGGAGCTGGTGTAGTTTTGGTGCCCAAGCGAAAAGAACGTCCCCAGGGATAAGAGAAAAATCTAGACTCAAGGAGACGAGGCTGTCCATTTTCTCAAGTACTTTTTCGAGTGATTCTGGAAACATTCTCTCACATGCTTCCTTAATCTCGTTCATAGTCAAGCTCGGTGTAGTAACCCAATTTTTTCTGAATCTTATGTTTAGTGAACGTGAACGGAGGATCTCCCTAACATCCCAATCAAATTCAAAGTCCTCGATTTCCAGAGTTTGCAAGTTGTTGTGATCGGCACTTATTGGGGCGCTTATAAAAGCAAGCATATTAATATAGACGTGCCTCAGTGTCTGGATTCTCCAAAATGATTTTGGAAGCCAATAAATGCATGTGTCTCTGGCATCCAGAGTCTGCAGATTCAGGAGACGCCGGATTGAGGATGGCAGTCTCTTCAAACCAGTTTTTCTCAATCCCAGGTATCGTAGATGAATCATGCTGCCGATCTGCTTCGGTAACTCCTTCAAATCTTCTGCACCCTCCAGATCTAGCACCCTTAATAAGTTTAACCCATTCAAAAATCTTCCCCCATTAGTCAAAATTAAACTGAAGCCCAGCAAAGTGCGGAGATGCGGTGAGGAGAGAGTAGCCTTGTCTTGCATACGATTGTGGAAAGCTGCACGATGACTCGATATACGAGAAGATTCGGCCATGTCGCCACTACTGCAAACATGAAGAAATTCATCCTTTTTGGCTTCTTCAACGCCGAAGTCGCGTAACAGATCATGGATGCGTATGCTCTTAACCCGCCCACGAGCCCTGCTTCTCTGGACAACCTGGATCATGCACCTCTGCACCAGCTCATCCAACCAATCCCTTGCGGTGTCTTCCATTGTCTGTCGCTTTTCTTGCAGTATGAAACCTTCGGCGACCCACAACCTAACTAATTTGGAAACAGAGATAATGGAGTCCTCTGGAAACGCAGCGATGTATAGAAAACATGTTTTTAAGGGATATGACAACTCATTGTAACTTAAACCCAATATTTTGAGGCATTCCTTCCCATCTCCGGTAGATACCCAGTTCATGCTCTGAGCTACTTCCAACCACGTATCGTAGCTTTGATCTTTCCTTGACAGAAGGCCCCCTAACATCACCAGTGCAAGAGGAAGTCCACCACACTTGTTTGCAAGCTTCCGGGCCAATGCCCCCACCTCAGTTGGGACATCCTGATTTGGTGGAAATGCCTTCCTACGAAAGAGTTTCCAGCTCTCCTTGTCGTCTAAAAGGTGCAGTTCATGTGGACGAATCCATGGCGCGGCATCTCTTGCAACCTCAATGTTACGTGTGGTAAGCAGTATTCTGCTACCTTTGTTCTCATCAGGAAGGACTCGCTGCATTTCTCTCCAAATATCAAAAGTCCAGACATCATCCATCACGACCAGATACTTTTTGTCTCTTAGTAAATCATGGAGCCCCTGTCTCACGTCTTCCTCACCCATCCGCTCTAAGCCTTCTACTGTACCTCCTGTAGTTGTTTCTTCCTTCTTTTTGTTTCTCATTACTTTTTTCATGATGTCTTTTGCTAGCTCGATACCTCGGCAGCTCTGAGAAACTTGAACCCATGCAAAGGTATCAAAATGCTCTCTAATTGCAGAATCATTATACACTTTTTTTGCCAGGCTATAGAAATTACACATCGTGCTTTCCCATTCCGATCAAGCAATTGACTCACTATTTCTTTCTTATCATTCTCAAGGCCTATAACTTTAATGTCATCATCATTAGAGAGAGGAGAGGATTGTCTGAGTGATTCCGAACTTTCATCCCCTGCACTACTTTCACCTAGATTATCAATGCCATATGTGGCTCTGCTATCAGAGATACCACGGATCTTTTCCTTTATTTTTCCAATTTCAGAACCAATTTTATGCAGGGTGAACAATTCCCAAGGTTTGTGAGAGTACCTCGAAATGGTGCCCATGAAGCCTCTCCTCTGACGCTGCCTCTCAGCCGCGAACCTGGCCGTGCCTATAATGTCTTCTATTTCATATGCTACGCCTCTCATCTGCCTTATCCAGATCTCCACTGTTTCGTCTCCCCTCCTCCTCCTGGACTCGGCATCTTTGAGGAAACCTTGCAATAGCTGAAGTTGTGCTTTCACCCATTCGACTTGATCCCTCACCCCACTTAAGAAAGCAGCTTCCTGTGTGATGAGGTTGGCAAGCTGAGACACGACACTGGAAACCTGAGACTCAGCCATCTCTTCTTCTCTCTCTCTTACTCAGACGAAGAAGATTTTAGAGGATGGTCGAATGTATGAGCCAAGAACAGGAGTCCGTGATCTCTCTGAAAGAAGTTCTCAGCCCGGATGCTATCCGTCACTAATGGTCGGGGAATCTTCTCCAGAGTCTATGCAAGAAACTTTTTTTTTTTTTTTTAAAATCAGACTCTCTTCATGAAAATTAATATAAGAAGTTCAATTACTTTAGCTACTCTTATTGCCATGTGACTTGAGGATTAATTTATTTCGACGTTCAAACACTTGCACGTGACTTGAGGTTTAATTTATTCCAACATTAAGACAGTGTTGCCAGAGCCAGACTGTCATTAGCTGGTATAGAAAGGCACACCGCAGCACCGAGCCAACTTTAAATTTTTAAGACTATCCGGAGCAGAGTGCATTCTTGAGAGGGCGGAGTATCTCAGATACTGTGATGATTGCCCAGGAGTTTATGTTTGATATGCATAGAGCCCCGATGAGGAGGAGCTTGATGGGGATCAAGCTCGATATGGAGAGGGCCTACGACAGGATGAGTTGGGATTTTCTGCAGCAGTCCATGCAGGGGTTTGGCTTTCCTGAGATATCGATTAGCTGGGTTATGGGATGTGTGAGGGCTCCCTCATTCGCCATATTGGTGAATGGCTCGCCATCCCGATTTTTTGAGCCGGCCGGAGGGCTGCGACAGGGTTGCCCCCTCTCACCACTACTGTTTATTATGTGTGCGGATGCGCTGTCTAGAGCGCTCAGACAGGCGATGGTCACTCAGGAGATAGAGGTTTACAGGCCGGCGGAGGGAGCTCCTCCATTGTCTCACCTTCTTTTTGCTGATGATTGCTTATTACTTGCCCGGGCTACGAGGCGGACCGCGGAGGCTCTTCGAAGGATTCTATGCCACTATTGCGAGGTATCAGGACAGAGAGTTAATTTGGGGAAGTCTACTGTATGTTTTAGCCCGAGGATCAGGCCGGCAGTGAGGACCTCTATCTTGGAGATTCTGGAGGTGGGTGAGCAGGAGGGTATGCTGAGGTATCTGGGGGTTCCGATTTCTGGCCGGCGGTTGCGGAGCAGGGACTGCCTCTCACTCGAGCTCAGTATTAGACACAGACTGGAGGGATGGCAGATGCATACTCTTTCCATGATGGGGAGGATCACATTGGTTCGGTCAGTTCTTTCTTCACTTCCCATCTATTTATTGTCCAATTCCTTTATTCCGGTGTCTCTTGTGAGGACCTTGGAGCAGACTTTTAGAAACTTTATATGGGGTGGGAATAGGGGCAGAGGTGGTGTTCACCTGGTGGCATGGGAGGTGGTGTGTCAGCCGATCAGGTTCGGTGGGTTGGGGGTGTTGTCTCTGATGGATAGGAGGGAGGCTTTAGTGGCTCGACATGCAGCGAGGTTTGTGCTAGAGCCTGACAGCATGTAGTCCTCGTTGATGAGGGCCAAATATGGAGCTCTGATACCTGGAGTGCGTGGAGGCCGATTACATTCGCCGGTGTGGAGGGAGATGTGTGCTAGGGCTGCGTTGGTGCTACCTGAGATGAGATGGGCCATTGGTGATGGGCGGTCTATAGATGTTTTGGAGGACAGGTGGGTGACTGAGCAGCCGATCAGCCGTATTCCGACCTTGGTGGACTCGGCGAGGATCGCTAGATTTAGGGTTAGTGATTTGATACACCCAGAGGGGGGCTGCTGGAGGGAGGGATTGATTCGGGAGGTGTTTGGGGAAGAGTTGGCAGTGACGATCATGGACCTTCCGATTCCCTTGCAGGAGGTGCCAGATAGATTAGTCTGGTGGCCGACGGGTCGAGCGCAGGTGCGAGCCAGGGATCTCCACACTTTGACGAGTAGGGTGTCAGATCGGCAGATTGAGGGCAGATGGATATGGCGGCTACGATGTCATCCGCGGGTAGCACTCTTCTTCTGGAAGGTGGCATGGGGATGCCTACCAACCAGGGGTATGCTAGCCGGACGGGGCATGCAGATTTCTCAGTGCTGTGAGCAGTGTTCAGGTATCGAGGAGACCATTGACCATGTTTTGCTGCAGTGCCCCAGGGCTAGAGAGATATGGAGTAGGTCTCCTGTTATGTTACCCCTTTCAGTGGAGTCGGCCCAGGACCTGATGCATGTATTGAGAGCCTCTACGCGGAGCCCTTGTTCTGTTGAGGCGGGTATTATGATGGCACACTTGACTTATCATATATGGTTGGATAGGAACGCTGGTCTATTTGAGGGCAGGAGGTGGTCCGCGAGGATGGTGGTGGATCGAGCTATGCTACATGCAGGGGAGATGGCCGCGACTACTGCGTGGTTCACTTCTGGAATGGCTAGGGACATCTGGGGTATCATTCCCGCTGCTACAGCGCCCAGGTTCGCCCTTGTTTCTTGGGTACCCCCACCCCTTGGTCATTTCAAGGTGAATTTTGATGGTAGTCGGTCGGTGGATGGTGTCTCGGGAGGTGTGGGTTTTGTGATCAGAGACGGGAGGGGCAGACTGATAGCCGCCGGTGGCCGTCGCATCCCAGGGCTTACTATTGTTGGAGCAGAGCTGAGGGCTGCCTGGGAGGGCTTATCTTACGCGAGGAGGGTCCTCGGCGCCGCCCGGGTGCATCTAGAGGGTGATTCTTCGGTGGTGATCGATTGGATCCGGGGGGTGGATAGGTTCGGTGATGGTCATCCACTCATCCGTGAGACTAGGAGGCTGGTTCAGGAGATGGGTGATTTTCATGCTACACATGTGTATCGGGAGGCGAACAGAGCTGCTGACTGGGTCGCCTCTTACGTAGCTAGGCATTCCGGAGAGTTTCTTTGGACTTCAGCAGCTGATAGTCCCACTCCGTTGTTATCTTTACTTTCTTTTGATATGGCTGGATGTACTCAAGTTAGAGTTATATGAACTGCCGTTTTTACCAAAAAAAAAAAAAAACACTCTTCCGTCCATCTAACGCTTCCACTTGTTCCCACTTTTCCAAGGCCATCAGTGGAGTTCATCGATCATGGGTTTTCACTTTTCTGTGGTGGCCGTGTTCTCCTGAGACTGGTTATATACGTTGGTGTTCCTTCTTTTAAGTGATGTGATTTTAAGCTTAGAAAACTATCCTTAGATGCAGGTTTTTTTAAGAAAATAGCAGCATTTATTGGAACAATAGATGTAGTGTTTGTGCGCCACCTAGCCTGCGCAGGAGCCTGTGGGCACTATAGAAAAATTAATAAAAAATAACAAAAAAATTACTATGCTTGATTGGAGATGGTCTTATAGGACATCATATTATCAAAATTTTATGATATTCTTAAATAAATAATTTAGATAATAATATTTTCTCATTTATTGGCCATTTATGGCCTACGCTAACAATATTGGTTTTTTCAAATATTAAAATATATTTACATGAGTAAATAAATATTTTAAAATTAATTATATATATTAATATATATATATATATTTTTATGATTAATAAATTTTAGTAAGTTTTGTTATATAAATAAATATATTAATTATTAATAAATCCTAAGTTAGATTTATCGATAATTAATAAATATTTGTTAGCTAATAATTACTATTTATCAATAGATATATTAAATATATTATTATTTATGAATATTATTAATCAATATAATAATATATATTAATATAATTAATTAGTTATATTAACATAATTAATAGAATATTACTATAATATAAGTGAGGGTATATCTATCAAGAAATAATATTTTTAGATTACTACTGATGGGGGGCAAAATGGATCGTCCTGCTCAAGATAGATGTTGCCCAGATTTGCAGCCCAAGAGGAAGGGTGAATTGGGTTTTAATAACTTTTTAACTAGAATTCAGTGAATTAATAGAGATCTCAGTTTAAAAGATATTGATGTTAAAGCAATGAATGAATAATGGCAGGAATTAAAAACAGGAGTGTAAAGATACAAGCACACACAAACATAAAAAATTTATAGTGGCTCGGTGTAACCCACACCTACATCCACTCCTGAAAACTCTTGAAAATTTTACTATAATCTTCCTGATTACAGTGCGGTCGTTTTTCGAGCTCACAACCCAACTCGTTGTTTTCCGGGATCACAACGAACCCAGTCGGTTTTCACAGGATCACCGAATAAAATCTTAACCCATTTGTTTTCCGGGCTCCCAACCAAAACCTTTACATGTTTATTTTTCGGGCTCACAAACAATCTAGTCGGTTTTCACAGGCTCACCAACTAAACCTTAACCCTTGTTGAATCCCCTGATTCAATAACTTCCAATTCAGGTTTGGAAGAACCTTTATCAGTTTTAGAGCAAATAAAAATGTTACAACAGAGTTTAAAGAGTATGTAATAAATGCTGTAACTAAGTAAACAAAGCTTCAAAGAAATGAAATAATAAATATGGATTAGAAGCTTTGAAGATGGTCGTTGGATGCAGCTGAAGGTCTTGATAGCACAACAACAACTTCTCTGTTGAATATTTCAACTGATTTCCTCACAATGTGGTTTTTCCTGGAAAGCTCTTTTGTGAGAACTTGATCTTTGGAAGCTTGGATTTTTGAGTCTTTTGATTTTCTCTCTTGTTTTTCCTTGGCGTTCCTTTAAATTTATAAGCTACATACTGACCAGGAAGTACCAAATAACCGTCATACTAAGAAACTATCCGTTAGCACCCAACAAAAGTACTGTTGAAAGTAGCCGTTGGAGCTGTTAGGATAACAGGGGTCGGCTCTCCAGGTTCAGGGGTCATCCCATGTGAGATGGCTCACTAAGCATAGGAGTCGGCTCTTTTCTTCAATCTATATTAAATTTCTGTACTAGCTTTAAGGGGTCGACTCTTCAATGTCGGGGGCCGACTCATGTAGATAACGGGTTGGCTCTTTGAAAGCAAGGGTCAGCTCATTCATTCAGTTCATATAAAGTTTTTGCGCTTGCCTCAAGGGTTGACTCTTTAATGTCGGGGGTCGACTCATGTAGATATTGGGTTGCCTCCTTAAACACAAGAGTCAGCTCATTTAGTTGGTCTCAGGCTGTGATTCTTCTCTATTTCTCTGGAACTACACAGGGGTCGACTACTTAAACAAAAGGGTCGGCTCACTTAGTTTACAGACAGAATTTTTAGGGTTCTTGATTTTGTTTTTCTTGATTCTTTGGAGTTTGTAGGTGCAATTTTCGTCCTGAAATTTAAATCTTCACATTTAAGCCAACATCATTAGAATACATATTTAACTCAATTATTTTTGTGATCATCAAAATCCATCCTTTAGGATTAATAATCTTCCCCTTTTAGATGATGACAAAACTATTGAGTCTAAAAGAATTTTACAATAATATTCAGAGCAAAAAAGATATTTAGAAAATTTAGAATATTCATTAAAATTTAGTATGATAGCACTTTTGCAACAATGTTTAGAGTAAAAAAAATATTCAAAACATGTGCCTTATTGAGTCTTAAAACTTTCAATATGTAAATTTTTATGATAAAATCTCTTCCTTTATATTATGATCAAATAAATTATGCTTCTCACCTGATCTTTTGTCATTTATCAATTTTCTCCAATAACATTCTTGATATCACTATTTCCAAAATAATTTGTTTTCTTCTCCCCTTTTTGAAATTATTTTTCTTCTCCCCCTTTTTGCTATCAACAAAAGGGTGGGGGTTAAAAAAAATTTTTGTTTTTTACTTTTAGATCATGAATTAAGCATCAAGAGTTAAAGAGAATAAATAATTAGGAGGTTCAGATTGATAGTAATTCATTACAGAATTAGAGTTTCAGTGAAAGTATCAGTGCCAAGATTTCAGAGCATTATGAGTACAGAGTTGATCATCCTTGTTGATTATGTATCATACTTATACTACTTGTGCATTTACCACCATACCAAAAGCAATTGCTTTTCAATTTGTAAATGTATCAGAGCTTGTTGATTTGTAAATGTATGAGAGCTTTTTACCTTATTAATGTATCAGAGCTTTTGATATTTGTAATTGTATTAGAGCATATTATTCTGTAAAAATTTCAGTTGATTCTAACTTTTAAAAAATGTATCAAATCATGTTGAGATATATAAGTGTATCAGGGCATGTTAGTTTGCAAAAGTATCTGAGCCCTTTGACTTAAGAATGTATTAGAGCATCTGGAAACAATCAAAACATAAAAATTGTAGTTAAGACACAGTTCAGTGAAAAAGGAATAGTCATTTCATTGATAACCAAGTAATTTTCAATAGATTAAATCAAAATGAAGAGGCAAAAGTATGTAAACATTTGAAACACAGGAAGGTTCATTTCATCGACACTGAAACATGTTAATCCTAAAGGATGGATTTTGATGATCACAAAGATAATTGAGTTAAATGTGTACTCTAATGATGTTGGCTTAAATGTGAAGGGTTAGACCTCAAGACAAAAGTTGTATTTACAACCTCCAAGAATCAAGAAGAATAAAATCAAAGCTCTCTAAAAAATATGTGAAAAACTTAATGAGTCGACCCATACAGAAACTGAGTCGACCCTTGTGTAGTTCAAGAAAAACAGAAAAGAATCACCATCTGAGACCAACTACATGAGCCGACTCTCGTGTTTGAGGAGGCGACTCAATTTATGCCTGAGCCGACCTCCGACATTATTGAGTCGACCCTTGGGGGAGCGCAGGTAACCTATGAGCACTAAAGGAATGAGGCGACTCTTGTGTTTGAAGAGCCGATCCAATATCTACATGAGTCGACTCCCGACATTAACAAGTTGACCCTAGAGGCAAATGCAGGAACTTTATATGGATTGAAGGAAAGAGCCGACTCCTATGTTTAGTGAGCCATCTCCTTCTGTATACGGGATGACCCCCGAACCTGGTGAGTCGACCCATGGCATCCTGACAGCTCCAACGACTATTTTTAACAGTACTTCTTCTGGGTGACAATGGATAGTTTCTTGGTATGATGGCTATCTGGTACTTTATGAGAAGCTTACAGTCTATAAATTCAAAGTAACACCAAGGAAAAAAGAAAACGGGGGAGAGGATCAAGCAAGAATATCATATCACCCAAAATCCAAGCTTCAAAAGAAAAATCCTTACAAAAGAGCCTTCTAGGAAAAACCATATCGTGAGAAAACTAGTTAAAATATACAACAGAGAAGTTGCTGCTGTGCATTCAAGATCTTCAGCTGCAGCCAACAACCATCATCAAAGCTTCAGTTTTACTTTTATTGTTACATTTATTTTGAAGCTTTATTTACCTTGTTACAACATTTATCACTTAGCTTCATTTCTGCTGTAACAGTTAAATTTGCTTTGAAACTGAGAAAGGTTCTTCCAAACCTTAATTGAAAGTTGTTGAATCAGGGGATTCAACAAGGATTAAAATTTTGAGTGGCGAGCCTATGAAAATCGACTGGGTTGTTTGTGAACCTGAAAAATAATCGTGTAAGATTTTGGTTGGTGAGCCTATGAAAACCGACTGGGTTGTTTGTGAACCCGGAAAACAAACGGGTTAAGGTTGTGGTTGGTGATCTTGTGAAAACCAATAGGGTTCGTTGTGATCCTGGAAAAATAGCGAGTTGGGTTGTGAGCTCGAAAAACAACCATACTATAATCTAGGTGGTTATAGTAAAATTTTCAAGAGTCTTGGAGAGTGGATGTAGGTGTGGGTTACACCGAACTACTATAAATTTTTTGTGTTTGTGTGTATTTTTCTCTTTACACTATTGCACTTTAACTTCTGCCTTTATTCATTCATTGCTTAAAGCATACTGTATTCTTCAAGTTGAAATTATAGTATATCCGCTGCATTCTAGGAAAAAAATTTAAAAACCTAATTCACCCCCTTCTTGGGCTGCATATCTGGGCAACAAGTGGTATCAGAGCTCGGCACTCAACTTCTTTTGATCTAACCATCAAGAGTTAAAAATCATGGCAGTGCCATTAGGAACCTCTATTGCTGAAGGGCAATCCACAAATAGACCCCCACTTTTTAATGGCACAAATTATACATATTGGAAAGCACGCATGTGCATATTCATCCAAGCACTTGACTATGATTTATGGAACATCATAGTCAATGAGCTGCACATGCCTACGAAAATCATTGATTGCATCTCTCTACCCAAACCTGAAGGGGAATGGGATGATCATGATAAGAAAATGGCTCAGCTGAATGCAAAGGCCATGAATATTTTATACTGCTCATTAGATGCTAGTGAATTTAATTGCATATCCATCTGCATGTCTGCAAAAAAAATCTAGGATAGACTGGAAGTCACACACGAAGGCACTAACCAGGTTAAAAAATCTAAAGTTAACATATTAGTGTACAAATATGAATTGTTTAAAATGGAACCCAGTGAGTCTATATCTAAAATATTTACTATATTTACTGATATTATTAACAGTCTGAAATGTCTTGGCAGATCTTATACTAACAGTGATCTTGTCCGTAAGGTTTTCAGGTCACTTCGAAGAGTTTGGGAAGCAAAGGTCACTGCCATCCAAGAAGCCAAGGACTTTAACACACTTCCGTTGGAAGAATTCTTAGGCTCACTGATGACTCACGAACTCTCCATGAAACAGAGCCTGGAAGAGGATGAATCCAAGAAGCACAGAACCATAGCTCTAAAGTCAACTCAAGCTGAAAATGAGAGTGATAGTTCTGATTCTGAAGACAGTGAGGAAATGGCCTTGATCAAAAGGAGATTTAGAAAATTCTTCAGAAAGAAGAAATCTGGATTCAAAAAAACGCCAGTGATCAGGGGGGAGCAAAGTAAAGAAAAAGAAAAGGGGCAACAAGTGACCTGTTATGAATGCAAGAAATCGGGTCACTTCAGAACTGAATGCCCACTGCTCAAGAAGGCTCCTAAAAAGTATAAAAAGAAGGCCATGATGGCCACTTGGAGTGACAGTGATGAAACAAGCTCTGAAGAAGAAGAGCAACAACAAGAAACTGCACATCAATGCTTTATGGCACATGAAGATGAGGTATGTGCTGAAACTCAAATTGACTTCTCATTTGAAGAACTTCATGATGCCTTTTCTGATCTTCTCTTAGAATACAAAAAACTTGTTCTAAAAAATAAATAATTAAAACAGAAAAATCAACTTCTTACTGAAAGCAATGTAAAAATTTAGAAAAATAATGAGCAGCTTTCAGAAATTAATAAAAAGTTAACTAAAGAAGTTAATAAGTTAAAACTTTTTGTTGAAAGATTTACCCTCAGCCCTGAAAAACTGAACTTAATTCTAGATAATCAAAGAGATGTGTTTGACAAGGCTAGTTTGGGATATCATCCTTGGAACAAACAAAAATCACTCAAAAATATTTTTGTTAAATCCTCTTATGTTTATCCTGAAATAATTCACTACAAATCTGATAAGCAGAAATAGAAATCTGCTAAAAACATCTCTGAAAATTTGTCATCTGTGTATGCTGAAACCATCCTATTTAGATTCAACAAGAACACACTACAATATACACCTAGTAATCTGAAATCCTGTAATCTTGTAAGCAACATATCTTTTAAGAAAGTCTGGGTTCCAAAAGGAACCATTATTGCTAACCAGCAATGACCCAAAAGAGCGTGGGTACCTAGGATAAAAATTTGATTGGTATTTTGCAGGTGTGTCTAGCTACCCAAGGATCCAACAGAAGATGGTACTTAGATAGTGGATGTTCTAGACACATAACAGGGTATGAAACTCAGTTCATCACCCTTAAAAAGAAAAATGGGGGAATGGTTACTTTTGGTGATACTGGCAAAGGTAAAATAATTGGTATAGGTAACATTCGAATCACTCCATCCTCTTTCATTGAAAATTTTTATTAGTTGATGGACTAAAACATATTCTGCTAAGCATTAGTCAATTTTGTGATAAAGACTATAAAGTATGTTAGGAATTGTGTCCTGAAAGTCAATCGTCAGTCTGTTGATGATTGAATTGTATATGGATTAATAAATTAATAAAAGGTTATTTGGCATTATTCATCGCACATATTTTGTACTCTTGAAATGTGATGAAGTCCTTAGGACTCTTTTAAAAGATAAAGGAGGATTTATCTATGAGTCCTTAAACGTGTTCGCGACCAAATGATATGCTATTACTAGGATAATAGCATTATCAAGAATAGGTCGTTGTGTGCCATATACGTTGGTTGTCCTCTTAACCAAGGAGTGTAGAGACACTGATATGTCATACAGGTGAAGTATAGGAGTACACTTCACTGTACGTGACCAGTTTCAGAACACTCTGCTGTCAAGAGATGTTCTAAGTGGATATGGGTATAAGTATCCTTCAGACCTGAGATCACTACGGTGACTTACAAGCAACTCACTGCACTTTGGTACCGGACTATCTGAATTTCTAATTTAGTGATGGAAGGCTAAGTTGTTCTTGTGCTATCGGCTTAGGTTTGAACCTATGGGGTCACATGCATAGAAGTTTCTAGGTTGATCAAATGGCTGATCAACGATTAAGAATCATCCATGGGTACATCGGTCAATTCGATTGACAAATTACCTATGCAAAAGTTGTAGTAAAATAATTATTAAATTATTGAAGGATTAATTAGAAATTAGATTGCTAATGAACTTAATTGATTGAATGATTGAGCTTAGGTTAAGCCAAATTGAATAAGATTCAATTTGGGCTTCATCAGGATTTGACCTAATTGGATTGGGTTCGATCTGAGTAGATTGGGCTCGACCTAATTAATCGGACTTGATCCAATTGGATTGGGCTTGATCCGAGTCTATTAAAAGTCCTTATTTGATAAGGATTCTAAGTTCAAAATTAAATTCAGAAATTGATAAGGAGAAGAATTCCTAAATTTTAGGATCCTAGCTTTCTTTCTTGGAGAAGAAAGACACCTCATCCTTATTCCCAAAATTGGTGGCACCTCTCCTCTTATTTTTGGCCAATTGTTAGCATGGGAAATCATAGGAGCCGTGCCCATATTTTTCTAGAAAATGGCACCTCAAACCTTTCTAAAGAGATTAGGATGAAATCCCTAATTTGTAGGGATGTATGGCGCATAAAGAAAGGGTGGCATGCGGCTGAAGTTCGGGCGCATGAATCTCTGATTTTTTGGAGATTCAAAGTGCACAAAAAAAGGAATAATCATCTTCTCTTAGCTACCGGTTCACCAGAATTTTCTAGGATTTTTATCAGCCAAATAAGTTGGCTAAAAAGGGTGTGAGGCGTGGGGGGTCCTTTGGCTATAAAAGGACCTCCACGCCTAGGGTTTCTTTAAGCCAACTTTTAAGAGAGTTAGGGATCTGGAAAAATTTTGAGAAGCAACCGTCCACTTCTTCTCCTTCCTCTCCTTCATCTCAATCCTTCATCCCTTTGAAGAAAAATCAAAGGTTGAGTGCTTCGAAGGAGAAAAGTTCAGCCATTGCAGCACCTCTGCGCGAGCTAGCACTCCCGCGAAGGAAGATCTTCCTGGAGCTTCGCATGGACTATCCGTAGAGGCCGGACACGTGTGCAGCTACAGAAGGTGATCAAGGCATCATCAAAGTTCTCAAAGCAAAAAGGTATGAGATTTGATCACATTAGAAATTAGGATTAGAAATCAACTAGGTTGCTGAAATTCTGCAAGATTACATGCTAGGCATAGAATCATGCATACTTGTTTAGGATAAATGTTTAAAATTCTGGATCTATTTTTATTGTAGAGATATGATCTCTAGCATGCATAAAAATTAAATAGTTTAATTCATGCTTTCGCTGTAAAATTTATAAAAATATACGCATGCGACCACTAGGGTTTCCAACAGTGGTATCAGATCCACAAATTCAAAGTAGTTTAAACATTTATGCCAAAAACAAGTTTTCTAATCCTAGTAGTCAAGTAATCCGATTGGAATGATCATTAGGCCGTCCGATCATAGGAGAAAGAAGGGTTTATAACCCTCTTTTCCCATTCAATGGAATCTCTTATGGCGTGTAGGGGTGCCACTGTGATCCAATCCTTAAAGATGAACCACGAAAAAGAAGATTAAAAGTAATTTTAATCTTTGTAATTAAATCTAAAATCATAGATATGTTTAGATTAGATCTAAAAGAGATTTATGATTGATTTAATTGCTGTTTTTACGTAATAAAATAGATCTGAAAATCAGATGCATATGATGTATGTTGTTTAGATTAAATTCATGTTAGTTTGTATATATGATGTATGAACATAAATCAAATAAGATTTAAACATGAATTAAATCTGAAATCAGCATGTTTAATTGACAAACTCAGATATGAAAATAAGTTTTAAGAACTAAAAGTTTGTAATTAACATGGGATTCAAGACTTATGCAATGATCTGAAATTTTTTATAAACCTACACTTAATTGAGAATTAAGTGATTTAGAATTGTGAATTGAAATCTAATTGACATTGTATAAATCTTGGAGTTTTTTGGGTTAGCTCAAATCAAGTTTTAGGGAACTGGGTTAGACCTAGGGTTAAAATCAAAGATGGACTAATTGGAGTAATTGATCAAATCTAACTAAGTAGTAATTAGATTAGGTCAAGGATACTTAATCAAATACAATAGTTATACTTGATCAAGTTCATGCCTTTGATTAGACCAAATGGAACTTGATTGAGGCTCAGTGGTTGAGCCTGAGTCATTAGGATGGTCAAAATCAAAATTGATTAACCAGTCGGTGTCTAAGGTAAGTTTGGCAGCTTTGGCCGGTGGTTTTTAATTGGGAGCTATTCGCACTGATTCGTCTTTGTCGAGTTAATGGCATATCCCTCCTACCGATCTCACTAACCTGGCCGATTTGGTCAATCATTTTTTGATTAGATCACTTAATTATTCAAGTTGACCCATGCCTATAAGGAAAATCAGTGTGACTGATTTAGGTGCCTAAGAACCGGGTTGAATCTAGTTTCTTTTTAATTCATCATAAGAGAATTCTTCTTGAAAATCATTTGATGTAAAATTAGATTCAGATTTTACCTTATCTTCTTGTGCCATAAAGCATAAGTTAGTTACCTCTTGTAGCTCTTTGGAGCTAATATTATCATTGTTGCTCCTAACTTTCATTTTCTTGCTTGACTCTTCCTTGGTCAAGGCTTTCTTGCTTTTTATCTCTTTTTTCCTTTCTTCTTGCTTCCTCTTCTTCTTTGTCTTTAGGAAGCTTTTGAATTTTTTGGTGTTTGGGAATGGATCCTTGTTTTCATCACCGAATTCTTTATTTGTTGTTCTTTCTTCCTCGAGTCGACTCGGGTTTACTTGGAGTCGACTCGACTGACTTGAGAGGCGACTCGAGATCTTCGGGAGACGTCTCATTCTCAAAGACCGAAAAATTGATTCTCTGTCTTTTGAACTGTTCTGCCTCGGAGTCGACTTGGGCCTTGTTGGAGTCGACTCGGCTAACTTGGGGGTCGACTCTGAAACACTTGGAGTCGACTTGTTCACAGGGTCTCCGAAACTGAGTCTCTGCCTTTCAGATTGTTTTCCTCTGGGAGTCGACTCGGACAAACTGGGAGTCGACTCGGCTGATGTGGGAGATTCAACATCTTTTTCTGCAGTCTCACTGTTAGTATGTAATTGAAGCACATGTGAGCTAATCTGGAATTTATCATAAATATTTTTTAAAGTATCCCAGATTTCTTTAGCAGATAAGCATGCAGAAATCTTATTAAATATAGTTTTACGGATAGCACAATATAGTATGTTCATAGCATTAACATTCAATTATGCTAAGTCTTTTTCATCAACAGTTTGAGAGAGTATGTGAAGGTCATTTATTATGATATTCTATAAATCATAGTTTTGTGATTGAATAAAAATACTTATGCGTGCTTTCCAATGTGTGTAGTTTATGCCATTAAATAGTGGAGGTTTATCAATTAATTGTCCCTCTTCTAGAAAACTATCTATTTGAGTTGTCATGATCTTTGGCTCTTGATCGTGAGATCAACAATTAACCTTAGAGCACCTGCTCTGATACCACTTGTTGCCCAGTAGATATAACCTAAGAGGGGGGGGGGGGATGAATTGGGTCTTTTAAAATTTTTCAACTACTTCTAAACTTTTCAATCAATTAAGCTAAGTTGTATAGATGCACAGTGAAATTTAAACTTAGCAATAGTTTAATTCTAACCTGATCAAGATTAAAACTATTAAACAGCGGACTCAATAAACAATTAGTCTAGATTTCCTCAAGCAAGCATTTCAATACAATGAATCTTAATGTAGTTTTATTAAATGAAACTTAATTAAACAATTTGAATATACTTGCAACTAAAGGATGCACAGATAAGAGTTAAGCAAGCAATTCAATTAGATATTTATCTAAGTAAGTAAGTGAGAAAATTAAACAATGAAAGAAAGCATCGCAAACACAACAAACGTATAGTGGTTCGGTGCACCCCAGCACCTACATCCACTCCCCAAGATCTCTTGGGAATTTCACTATAATCCCTCAGATTACAGCCGGTTGTTTTACAAGCTCACAACCTAACTTGTTGTTTTCATGAGATCACAACGAACTCGGTCGGTTTTCACAGGCTCACCGACTAGAACCACTCGATTGTTTTTCCGGGTTCACAATCAAACCCAGTTGGTTTTCTCCGGTTCACCAACCACAACCTTACACCGTTGGTTTTTCCTTTGGCTCACCAACAAACCTTAACCCCTTGATTCAATCCCTTGATTGAATCAAGTTACAAGATATTAGAACAAGAGTTTAAAACAAATACAAGCTTCTTAAACAAGCAGATATAATAGTGTAAACAAATAGAGTAAAGAGAAGAAGCCCTCAAACAAGTTTTGTAGATGAAGGAACTCGGCTTCTTCTTTACTTGACCCTCTTCTGATTTCGCACGAGGTAGAGGATCACTGAGGCAACACACAGTTGGAGAGGAAGCCTTGAGATTCACTAAGATGCTCTCCTTCTCTCTCTTTTGCTTTGAATGGCCCTTTTGTGCTTTTGGGAGGTTTCTCTTGAAATCTCTTTGAAATCTCTTTCCTATGTGTTCTCTCCCACTTCCTTAACTTCTTTCCTAGCTCTCTCCTTGATTTTATAGCTTTGGATGGCGTGGGAACAAAGATCTAGCCATTAGAGACAAAAATAGAGCCATTGGAGTTGAGAAAAAACTAGCCGTTATGCCTTCCAGCGTGCTCGAGTCGACTCGGCTGAAGTAGGAGTCGACTCGTGAATAAGAGTCTGCCGGCACTGTAGCTGGGAGTCGACTCGAGAACTGTAGCGCTGAAGTAGGAGTCGACTCGAGCACTGTAGCGCTGAAAATCAACTCTCTGTCTTTTTATCTGTTCTCAGTCGGAGTCGACTCGCAGAGTCCCGGGGTCGACTCGAGCACTGTTTCTTGAAACTTCAGAGTGCCAGAGTCGACTCTGAATTTTCAGAAGTCGACTCGAGGATAGTTCTTTTGAGTTTTTCTTTAGAATTGTCCCTCCAACTTGAATCCTTTGAACTTGAACCTTGGGCCAATGAAGTGTAGCTTTCTTCCAAGTTTTCTTGAGAGCTTTTGAGACCTTCTTGTATTTTTTCAACTTGCTATGTTCCTTGCATAACAAATTATCTTTCTTCTTGCAACTCAAACATTAGTAATTATACTTCAAGATTTTGTGATCATCAAAATCAATATTTAAATCAATCTTTGGGTCATCAAGCACACATCCGTGGGATCTACTTTTGATCGTTCCCAGCAGCCCGATGAGCCCCATACTCAGTCCGGGTCCCAGTCTGAGCACGCGCCACCTGTAGTTGATATGTATATGTTTCTTATTTTTCAGAGTACATTGTAATTTGAAACTTATTAAGCAAATTTTTAATCAGATATGACAATATTCATATTTCGAATGATCTGAGTGTTTGTGTCAATGTATCAATGTAATACAGGTTTATATTGTTATAATGTATGTTTTGTAATGTTCGGTTTATAATATGAATTGGCGTTTTTATTTTTTTTAAAAAAAACAATTCCCGATGCTTTTAAGCATCGGTAAAAGACCTCCGGCACAGCACCGGCACGCTTATGCCGACGCTTCACATGCAGGATCTGCCGACGCAAAAAAGCGTCGGTATTTTACGACGCAAAAAAGCGTCGATATTTTACGACGCAAGAAAGCGTCGGCGAAAACCAGGAGTAAAATCGTGAGAACTTTATACCGTCGGCTTACCGCCGACGCTTACGAACCGTCGGCTTATCGCCGATGCTACGTAAGCGTCGGCAAATCCTTGTTTTTGCCGACGCTTTGCTCCTGCGTCGGCAAAAAAAATTGCCACTCTGGTATCGCCGACGCTCTGGCGACAAAAAAGCGCCGGGATAGCCCAGTTTTCCTGTAGTGTGATGATGGCCACCTTCCCTTCCAGCCTGAAGTCAGATTACATGCTTACATGCAATTTGTATTAAAGCCTTTAGCACAAGACGTGTGAAGTTAAAGAGTGCGAATTCTCACCTTGGCTTAGACATTGGTTGGATGAAATCCCTAGAGCTCATCTAATGTGAAACACTGAAGCTATGAGGAAAATTGGGCGGCCCCTTCTCTTTTGTAGACCAACCACACACACACACACACACATACAGAGAGATGTTAAACTATTGAGATTTCAATCCATAGGGATGCTACGAGGATGGGGAGCGCCCACGAAGTCTGAGACAAAAGTATCGAGAAATGGGATCGCGTGCATTTTGTATACCAATTTGGACGGCTTGAGAGGTGGTGCCGTGTCATCACCCCCAAAAAAAATCTGTGGGTGTGAACTAGCTGTAACATCTAAGACACCGAACCATAGTCACAGATGGGTCAGCAATCGACACGTCGTTCTTTGATGGAGGACCCACATGACACTCTAATTAGATAATACCATGAGTTTGCTCGTTATCATGATGGGCCTTGTAGATGGCACACCTGATCCACGCCTCCGCTGCTAACAGACAGCGCTGCAACGGCTCTTATGCTCCTTGTCTTCTCTCTCTCTCTCAAATCCCTTCCATTTGTTTCATAATCGTACATTTCTTCTATATATAAGGCAAGGTTAACTGAGCCCGAGTGAAGAGAAGTTGGCAGAAGTATTTAAAATTAGAGTTTTCCAATATGAAATGAGAAAAATATGCTATCTATAAAACCTTTTCTTCATCA
Organism: Phoenix dactylifera; assembly: GCF_009389715.1. Lineage (NCBI taxonomy): Eukaryota > Viridiplantae > Streptophyta > Magnoliopsida > Arecales > Arecaceae > Phoenix > Phoenix dactylifera. Next base: position 729,096 of record NC_052392.1, read on the forward strand.
AACGGCATTCCTCTTCTCATGTCTCATGTATTATTACAAACTTAGGAGTACACTTGTATTCTCTTAATAGTTCAAAGTTCCAAGAAGATGTTCACGGATACACTATATATGATATCAATTGATTCATGTCCTCGTGGTTACAGTGGAACATGCCAATGCCACCATCAACAGGCCATGGTTTAAGAAAGGCGTCACATCTCACTCCAATAATTGTCATCAAGAGGGTATATATACATACATAGCAATGGGCTCGTACTTCATGATGACCATCTATTTTTTAAAGCAGTCTTGCGACTTGTGCACATGGAGTCACGTCGACCGAGGTGGAGAGAACATATGAAATCCTGACAGATTTGCTCAAATAAGTTTACATTAGAAGAAACAAACACTATGATAGCCTAAAAAACTTTTGATATGAAAGGGAGGGCCTCATCTCCCGTGATTTGGCTTAGGATAAGATCATATAGCCATCTGAGAATGGCAGGGTCCAAGACGTTCCTTCCTCGGATGCATTACGACATTTAAAGCACCACCACCACTTCGTTGGCGTGATTTGGACTTGGTGGTGGAGCCCCCACACGCACCGCCGCATCATGACACTTGGCATGACTGCAGTGGTGGATGGTACAAGCCATCAAAGAAGTGATAGCCAGATGAATTTTTCCCAATCCTCAAACAAGTAACTTTCTTTTACCGGCTTATATAACCTTTATGCTTTAAGAGTATGAAAATTATCTTGTAGCCTTGCAAATTTTTCATGCCTTAGCGCAGCAGCAGTTAAGTTCGGTCAATCGTGACCTTTTTGCAACAAAATTCTTGTTAAGATGATCGTAACACTACAGTAAAAGTGAAAAAAGCCGACGCTTAAATGCCGATGCTAGGAAAAAGCACAAACCAATGGTTTCAAGCGTCGGTCCATATTAGCCAACGCTCGGTTAACTCGCAGATGAACGACGCTTAAAAGCGTCGCCATACATGGCCGACGCTTTCTTCAAGCGTCGGCGTAAACTGAGCCCACCCCCACCTGCCCGACGTCTTACCCACGCTTTGGAGGGCGTTGGAAGAAATTCTACCGACGCTTAAAAGCGTCGGAAAAGACCAAATAAAGCGCCGAAAAATATTCTTTCTTTTGTAGTGTAATAAGATGAAATAGTTTAATACATCTTTCCAATTTTCATATGGTTCCAACTAAATCTTCATCTGGTCATATGTTATATCAGCATACTCACCCGTCATTCTCTTCTCATATTATTGTCTTCTAATTTCAAATCTCCGAGATTGATGTATCTCAATGCACCCTAAGGCTCGAGCATGCTGGTTCAAACCCTTCTTTGTGGTGGCAGGCACCGGATAAAGAGAATTCCTTCCACAATATTTAGGATTTTCTTTTTGCAAAACTCATGGAATGTGACATAATTTAGCAGCTGGACCTGTTCTTTAAGAAAAATATAACAGTTCTGCTAAATGCTAATTTTTCTGGTATATGTGTGCATCTGTAATTTGTCAAAAATTTGCCTTGGTTCGCCATGTGTGCATTGGCATTTCGGAGTTGTATACTTGGAATTTTGTTTTTAGCTAGTTTTGCATATGAATTTTTTAAGTTGCATATGCTATTTGTTGAATTGGATCAGCAAAAGGATCAAAAATAGAGACAAGCTTAGGGATCCTAGTTAAGCTTTGCTCTCCTTGTTTCTTGGATCCAAATTGACCTAGTTTGGAGGCCTTGAACCGCCCCGATACCCGGGCGGAAGACCGTCCCATTACTTCAGCCCCAATTAGATTTGGCTACTTTTGATCTTCACCTGACCCGTTAAACTCTCCTTACTCAAACCGACCTGAACAGTCAAGCATTGTCACTTGACCGACCTAATTTGGGGGCACGAGGCCGTTCTACAGTGGTGTTTAATTTTGACTTCACTTGACTTCTCGAATGATGATGAAATTTATCACCTGACTCATCTAACTGAAGTGGAATTTTTGAAGTGATAAGAGGTAAGTAACCTAATGCTTTAAAATGTATTTTCCAAATTTTTGGTAAAATAATAATTAGTTGAAGAAATTTAATTATGATATCTATTTTATACTTAGTTAAACGGGTCACACATGTTCATGTTATGATTATTTTAAAATATGTTATTGTGCTATGTTATGAAATCTGAAAAATGTTAATGGGCACATTTAGAAAAAATCTATTTTATAAATATGCATTCTCTGCATGACTATGATCTGTTCTGGCCCGCCAATAAGGATTATTTGTTGACCCCCGTCGACTTGTAATCTATGAGAAACTAATTTCGATACCACGCCACTGATGACTAAAATAGTGTTTTTGGGATCCCGTGCCACCGGTGATTAAGAATAGTGGTTTTTGCCACTTTGTACATTTTGACTCATGCCACTAGGTTACGTGGCCATAGCCTGATTTTTGACATCTGATTTCTGATTCTGATTTCTGATATCTGGTTCATGGTATTTCTGGTGAAAAACTATGGAATATTTTAAAAGAAATATATATTATTTGAGAGAGATTATTTATTTTTCGGTCAATATTTTGTGCTTTGAACTAAATTATTTGACATGCTTCGACCCCACTATGAGGTATTATATTGCTTACTGGGCTAGTGTAGCTTATTATTATGTTTTCTCTGTGTTGCCCAGATATGCAGCCCAAGAGAACTCGGCTTCTCCTTTACTTGACCCTCTTCTAATTTCGCACGAGGTAGAGGATCGCTGAGGCAGCACATAGTTGGAGAGCAAGCTTTAGGATTCACTCAGATGCTCTTCTTCTCTCTCTCTCTTGCTTTGAATGGCCCTTTTGTGCTTTTGGAAAGTTTCTCTTAAAATTCCTTTGAAATCTCTTTCCTATGTGTTCTCTCCCACTTCTTTTTTTCTCCCCTTGCTCTCCCCTTGATTTTATAGCTTTGGATGGCGTGGGAACAAAGATCTAGCCGTTAGAGACAAAATAGAGCCGTTGGGAGTGAAAGCAAACTAGCTGTTGCAGCTTCATCCCGTCGCCTGGGGTCGACTCCTGATTTCAGGGGTCGACTCGTGTTCCTTACGAGTCGACTCGGTAAGTCCCGGAGTCGGCTCTTGCTTGCTTGCGACTTTAGCTGCTCTCTGGATTTGTTCTGTGCAACTTAAGAGGTCGACTCCACTTGCTCCGGGGTCGACTCGTATTGTCCAGAGGTCGACTCTTGTTGATGTTGGGTCGACTCTAAGGCTTGGCGATTTCAGCTGCCTTCTATCTTTCGTCGGAGACACTTCTGGGGTCGACTCGTGATTGACTCGAGTCGACTCGAGAATCCTTCGAGTCGGCTCGGTCTAAGTCTGACAGAAACCTCTTTCTGTTTCTTTCCTGCGGGTTGTCTGGGGTTGACTCATCTTTTGTTGGGGTCGACTCTTGAAGTGCTGGGGTCGACTCGAGCGCAGTGCTTTGAAACTCCATAGTGCCAGAGTCAACTCCAAACTTCCAGGAGTCGACTTGAGGACTGTTCCTTTTGAATTTTTCTTGGAATTTGCTCCTCCAACTTGTATCCTTTGAACTTGAACCTTGGGCCAATGAAGTGTGCTTTTCTTCCAACTTTTCTTGAGAGCTTTTGAGGCCTTCTTGCATTCTTCCAACTTGCTATATTCCTTGCAAAAAAAATTATCTTCTTGCAACACAAACATTAGTAATTATACTTCAAGATTTTGTAATCATCAAAATCAATCTTTGGGTCAACACTCTATTTTTCAGATCCGGATGCATGATTGCTAGAGACTTGGGGAGTGCACTAGTTTTTGCGAAGATACTTTCAGTGATTGGAGCATTAGTCAGTCTAGTTAGAACATCTTATTTGAGTCATGTTAGTAGTTAGCATATGTTGACTTATGTCACTTTGGAACTATTATAAGAACCATTTGGATAAGTTTTTGATGCAATAAATTTTTAGGAATTATTATTGTTTTGATATGATATATAGCCTTGCATGCTCGTATGATCCGCCATACAAATATGCGGCGTCTGTCACGTTCTTGGTTCAGGGCGCGACATATTTAGTGGTATCAGAGCGAACCCAGCCCAGAACCAATGTAAACTAGGGGACACTGCAACACGGATCTATTGAGGCTGACCACGGGCCGATCGTGATGCTTGTGATTAGATTTGGATGGATTTGAACCCTTAGCCTGACGAGGACGTCAGAATTTAAATGGGGAAAGTATGTGAGGACCCGTGCGGGCGTGTGTTTAGTCCCATATCAGTTATTCGCTAGGTAGATCTTGGGTACTTATACAGGATTAAGGAACCCAAAAAATACCTTCCGGCTAGCCATTTTGGGTGAAGTCCTGGGTTGTTGCACATCACATTTTAATCCACAACAAGATTGCAAGGACAAATTCTCTTTAGAAAAGTAAAAGTGGCTTTTAGAATCCAAGACATCTCCATCCCCTCCCGGCCTCAATTTAGCTGCTGAAGACTTGAGGTTTAATTTGTTCCAATACTCAAGACTCTTTCATGGGACTTGAGGTTTCATTTATTCCAACATTAAGACGCAGGAGAGTCAGACTGTCATTAGCTTGTATCGAATTATTTTTCACTCCCTCATCTTAAATATACTTCCTCATCCCTCCCAAACACTCTTCCATCCATCCAATCGCTTCCAATTGCTCCCACTTTTCATATATACTCGTTTTGCTCCTAGCGGTTCAGAAAAATCATAAGTCGAACAGATTTCTGGAAGATTTTAGGGAATACAAGCATCTTCCATCAGATGCACGCACATCACAAGCCTATGCACATGCAAAAATAAAAGTAGAATTCTTCCTACAGAATTCTCTCATTTTTATAATATTCCTTGGAGAACAATATGCTATAATATTAGCGGCAAGTTATTGCCCGTCTTATCTTAAAAATGCACTGCTAGCTAGCTAGTATAACTGATGCAAGATTTCTTTGTTGCTTCTCTCCGATTTCGAAGTACTTCAAAACTAGTTTAATAAATCCGATTTACCGATAAAGATACTTGAACCTAGATGCCTCTCTTAAATGTGGATCTCATCCCTTCAAAAATTAAGCTAAATTTATACAAAAGTGGATCGAGAAGCAGCAAAATCAAATTTCCATTACCCCATATTACCATTGTCTGCAGCCTTGCCAGAGGTAAGGAAAGATCGTGTAAAAAAGATGCATGCAGGGCCCATTATCTGGATCTATCTCAATAGTCCCGGCATGACTAAACCTGATATAACCTGATCCTGCACTCAGTGTATGGACTACATGCGAGAAATTAGAACACAAAATAAACAAACCGTGAATCTATTCAAAGAAAATTGAAGCGTACCTTGATGGCCTTGAGCAGCCATTGTTGATCACTATAGCGATATTCTGTGGAAGATGAAACCACAGAGATGGAATGGATCTTCCTCTCCTTCTTCTCCTTTATGCCTATCTTCTCAATGGGATAAGTGCCTCTAGGAACGTAGAAATATTAATGCCTAAGAGTTTCTCTACAGGCAGATATATATAAGAGTGGAGTGGAGACCCAGCCCAATTAGTAATGTTAATGGGTCCGCCCACTGCAGAGCCCATTAACCAAATTATGCCTACACCAATACTCGCCACACCACATGACTAAGACTATAGAGCCCAAAATAACCATAGGATCACAAATTAATTATAGGAACTCTTACTCTGAACAAGCTAACAGTGGACAACAATCTTATTAAGGTTTTTGCAAAAGGTGTAACCCCAGACACTGTAATTCTAATGGCTGCTAGAGCCTTAAGAACTGAGAAGCCGCTGTATCCAAATATTAACTCGAGGGCAAGTTATCTTCAAGTGGAGGGGACTGATGCAGGACAGATTCCTTCCACGGAACAGAGCCGTGGAACAGGAAAATCGAGCGAGGACATTGCAGTTATAAAGACTTGATTCATCTTCTCCGTGGGGGTGTTTGGATCAATTTTATTCAAGGAGAGATCAATCCCACGCTCAAGGAGAGTCGAATCAGATTAGTTGCTTCTCAATTTTGGTTTAATCAAGCCGGTTTAGAGTCCTTTTTTAATTGCTGAATTTAGTCATGTTTTGTTCTAAATTTAGTTGGGATTAAGAGTCCTTGTTGATTTAAGATTTGCTTTGTGTTGGATCCCATTGTGTAGGTTTAGGGTGAGTGTGTAATCCTATAAAAGAATTGCTAGAAGAGCCGTGCTCTCCTTCTTGTTATTCTAATATTTTCAGCCGCCATTAAAGAAGGAATGAAAAGCTCTGTTTCTTTGAGCACTGGAATCTCCTGTTTCCTGAATCTTGAACCAGGTTCAACGCAGGAGGTTTGATCATCTTCACCGCTGTTTCCGCTCTGTTTCGAGCCAGCAAGCAGCCACCGTTGGGATCCTAATTTGTCCCTCGATCTGAGCCGCTGTTTCAGTTTGAGGACGTCTGAATCCCAACTTCCACGCTTCCCCGCATCATATTCTCAGTGATGGCATGCCATCTTAGTCCGAAGATACTCCCTATGTTCAGAGGAAGGCCTGGTGGCCCACAATATTGAAGGTTCCACCACCATTTCTTACAATCAGGGAACATGTTTAAGAGTGATCTCTGCATTGAGTCTGCCGGGGTTCCTCTGCCACAATCAAAGATCTAATTTGCAAATATACATCTGAATAGACTGAAGACTTTGTGATTTCATCCCTAAATCTCCTAATGGAAGGAAAATTAACTAGGGGATATGGTCCAGAGTTTTTAAAGAAAGTTGGTTTTCCTGCATTCAGCAAGGGCACTGTTCCTACCAGTGTGAGACATCCTAATATTTCCCCTGTTTTAGGTATTCTGAAAACACCTGCATATGATTATTTATTGCATGCTAAGGCTCCTATGATTTTAGGCATTGAAGTCGGATTGGCACATTAGATTTTTAATTTATCAGGTGCTTTCTGCTTTAGCATACATGCATGGTTTGGGGGTTGCTCATGGAAACATATGCCCCTCCACCATCCAGTTAACCGATTCATGTCGATCATGGCTGAGCATGAGCGATATGTGTCTTCTGAAAGGTCGCCTGAGTTCGAAAGAACCTGCTTGTTCGAGGGCTTGTTGCTGCATGGAGAACTGTCCTTGTGTCTGTGGTTTGGCATTCTGATTTCAAGCGGCGGTGGAGAGGTGAATACCTATGCTCTGAAAAGTTACGTTTTATGATCGATGAGCAATTAATTAGCATCAAACAAATAGACTGCTCTGCTCATCACATTCTAATCCACAACAAGATTGTCAAGGGTAAATTCTCTTTAGAAAAGTAAAAGCGGCTTTTAGAATCCAAGACATCTCCATCCCCTCCAGTCCTCAATCTAGCTGTTGAAGACTCGAATTAACAGCCGTGGTTCCTCCATCAACGACTAAATTATGTCCGCTGATGAACACCGACTCATCGGACGCCAGAAATAACGCTGCCTCGGCAACATGGCTGGTCTTGAGCACCACTCCCTTCAAGTTAGCCATGGCGCAGCAAAGGTCCTCAACCTTACTCAGGCTCATGCCGTTGAGCCCACAAGCCAAGGGTGTGGCCACGCCGAAAGGCGACAGGCAATTCACCCGGATCCCGTGCTGCCCGAGCTCGCCGGCCGCCGCCCGGACCAACCCCAGCACCGCATGCTTCGACGCAGTGTACGCCGCGGGCGCGAGCCCACCCCGGCACGACGCAACGCTCGCAGTACATATTATGGATCCTCGCGTCCCACGAGCCACCATCGCGCGCGCGGAGTGCTTCACGGCCGCCGCCGTACCTCGGACGTTCACCGCCATGACCCGATCAAGCTCGCCCATGTCCGCGTCCAGGATGGGTGTCGCCGTGCCCAGGACTCCGGCATTGCTGAACATAATATCCAGCCGGCCGTGGGTACGCAAGACGTGGTTCACCGTCTCTTCGACTTGCGTCTCGTCGGTGACGTCGCAGTGCTTGTAGCTACATTTGCCGGGACTGATTGAGGCGGCGACCGCGGTGCCTAACTCGTCTTGGATGTCGGCGATGACGACGGTGGCTCCATTGGAGGCGAAGAGCCTTGCAGCGGCCTCGCCGATGCCGCTTGCCGCCCCGGTGATGATGGCCACCTTCCCTTCCAGCCTGAAGTCAGATTACATGCTTACAAGTCACTTGCAAGTCATGGTTCCAGCATGCTTTGGAATTTGTATTAAAGCCTTTAGAACAAGACGTGTGAAGTTAAAGAGTGCGAATTCTCACCTTGGCTTAGACATTGGTTGGATGAAATCCCCAGAGCTCCTCTTGGATGTGAAACACTGAAGCTATGAGGAAAAATGGGTGCCCCCTTCTCTTTTGTAGACCAACCACACACACATACAGTGAGATGTTAAACTAATGAGATTTTAATGCATAGGGATGCTACGAGGCTGGGGAGTGCCCACGAAGTCTGAGACAGAAGTATCGAGAAATGGGATCGCATGCATTTTGTATACCAATTTGGACGGCTTGAGAGGTGGTGCCGTGTCATCACCCCCCAAAAAATCTGTGGGTGTGAACTAGCTGTAACATCTAAGACACCGGACCATAGTCACAAATGGGTCAGCAATCGACACGTCGTCCTTTGATGGAGGACCCACATGACACTCTAATTAGATACTACCATGAGTTTGCTCGTTATCATGATGGGCCTTGTAGATGGCACACCTGATCCACGCCTCCGCTGCTAACGGACAGAGCTGCAACTGCTCTTATGCTCCTTGCCTTCTCTCTCTCTCTAAAATCCCTTCCATTTGTTTCATAATCGTACATTTCTTCTATATATAAGGCAAGGTCAACTGAGCCCGAGTGAAGAGAAGTTGGCAGAAGTATTTAAAATTAGAGTTTTCCAACATGAAATGAGAAAAATATGCTGTCTATAAAACCTTTTCTTCATCAAACGGCATTCCTCCTCTCATGTCTCATGTATTATTACAAACTTAGGAGTACACTTGTATTCTCTTAATAGTTAAAGTTCCAAGAAGATTTTCACAGATACACTATGATTTCAATTGATTCATGTCCTCGTGGTTACAGTGGAACATTGCCAATGCCACCATCAACAGGCCATGGTTTAAGAAAGGCGTCACATCTCACTCCAATAATTGTCATCAAGAGGGTATATATATATGTAGCAATGGGCTCGTACTTCATGATGACCATCTATTTTTTAAAGCACTCTTGCGACTTGTGCACATGGAGTCACGTCGACCGAGGTGGAGAGAACGTATGAAATCCTGACAAATTTGATCTAAATAAGTCTACATCAAAAGAAACAAGCACTATGATAGCCTTAAAATCTTTTGGTATAGCCATCTGAGAATGGCAGGGTCCAAGACGTTCCTATCCTCGGATGCATTACGACATTTAAAGCACCACCACCTCTTCGTTGGTGTGATTTGGACTTGGTGGTGGAGCCCCCCACACGCACCACTGCATCATGACACTTGGCATGGCTGCAGTGGTGGATGCTACAAGCCATCAAAGAAGTGATAGCCAAATGAATTTTTCCCAGCTCTGAAACTATATAGTAACTTTCATTTACCGGCTTATATAATATCTAGTAGCCTTGCAACTTTTTCATGCCTTTTGAGTCAATCGATCGTGACCATTTTGCAGCAAAATTTAAGATGAAGCCTATCTTTTCCTTGAAGAGTTGGAGATGAAATGGTTTAATATATCTTTCCAATTTCCATATGGTTCCACCTAAATCTTCATCTGGTCATATGTTATATCAGCATACTCACTCGCCATTCTATTCTCATATTATTGTCTTCTAATTTCAAATCTCCGAGATTGATGTATCTCAATGCACCCTAAGGCTCGAGCATGCTGGTTCAAACACTTCTTTGTGATGGTAGGCACTGGATAAAGAGAATTCCTTCCACAATATTTAGGATTTTCTTTTTGCAAAACTCATGGAAGGTGACATAATTTAGCAGCTGGACCTGCTCTTTAAGAAAAATGTAGCAGTTCTGCTAGATGCTAATTTTTCTGGTATATGTGTGCATCTACAATTTGTCAAGAATTTGCCTTGGTTCCCCGTGTGTGCATTGGCATTTCGGAGTTGTATACTTGAATTTTTTTCTTTTTAGCTAGTTTTGCATATGAATTTTTTAAGTTGCATATGCTATTTGTTGAATTGGATCAGCAAAAGGATCAAAAATAGAGATCACTTGTGGTGTATTTTCTTGCTGGGAAAGTGAAACCAAGAAAAAGAAAAGAAAATATGCATATCATGTTTGCTTAAACTAAGATGAAACAAGGGCTATTTTGGGTCTTTCTTTTGTTCAGCTTTCGTCCTTTCTCCTTATCCTTGGTTCATTACTTTAATGAAATTTAGTTTGTATGACCACTAGTTTACCTGCCCCCTCCCCTCCCAAAGAAATAAAAAAAAAGCAAAAAAAAGAAAAAGAAAAAAAAAAGTTGGAGAGAAATCTTTGGGATATGGTTAGCTGGATCCACTTGCGTTTTTTGCTTTTACACTTCTTTGGATGTGTTCTTTGGATGTAAAATTTTATAAAAGGTATAAAATCATAGGCACTTGTATATATTACAATTTTTCAAATTAGTATTCTTCTCTTCCTATAATTCTATATGACTCAAAGTTTCTTCTCTTAGCATACAAACATATTCTAAAGTATCTCAACTTTTGAACTTCAAAAATTTTACATGTAAGAAAAAAAAATAATTTTATAACTTGGATCTCCAACATGTCTTTTAGAAACAATTTTTTTGTTAACAAATAGTTGAAAGGAAGATTTCTCTTTAGCAAAATTTCATTTGTCATTTTCTTAGTAACAGAAAAAGAATCTCCATTTTTTGTTACTTAGAAGTGAAAACAAAATCTAGAAAAAGAAAAGAATTTGCTGTGAAAATAAAAGAAGAAAGTTTTCTTTAGAAGCTTTGAAATTTGTCTTCTCAAGAAATTAAATGATTTTGAGGGAAAGTATTAATAAGCAAGTGGGTGTCCACAATTCCCGATAACTTAAAAACTTATGTAAAACTTTTTTTTTTTGTAACTTTCTCAATTTAACCATGTTGTGGGAATAAAGGGTCCGAACTTAGTCCACATCAACTAGATAGCGAAAAGGTCTGTTTTCTTAAATGGAGGGGGGCAACCCCTTTCTCTTCGGAAGCGCCTTTTAAGAAGGACAAAGCCGTGAGGGGAATATTGCACACGACACGCGTCGCGCGATACGTACGCACTTCTCCAACGCAGACAATATTTCTGAGGAGAAGCAGTCGCCTCCGCTGTCTGAAACCGGTGGGGATGAGGTCGGAGGATGGCAGATTTCCCCGTAGCGCTGGACGCGTAGGCCGGAGGCCGACCTCCTTTGACCTCATCAATGGTGAGGTCGAAGGGCGGAAAATCCCCCTGTAACGTTGGATGCGCGGGCCGGAGCTCGACCTCACATCGACCTCAACAATGGTGCTTTCGTTGGGAACCATTGACCCTGGCACAGACCCCTCCGCTGGGGGGGCTATGTTGTGGGAATAAAGGGTCCGAACTTAGTCCCACATCGACTAGATAGCGGAGAGATATGTTTCTTAAATGGAGGGGGGCAACCCCTTTCTCTTCAGAGGCACCTTTTAAGAAGGACAAAGCCGTGAGGGGAATACTGCACACGACACGCGTCGCGCGATACGTACGCACTTCCCCAAAGCGGACAATACCTCTGAGGAGAAGCAGTCGCCTCCGCTATCTGAGACCGGTGGGAACAAGGTCGGAGGGTGGCAGATTCCCCCGTAGCGCTGGACGCGCGGGCCGGAGGCCGACCTCCTTTGACCTCATTAATGGTGAGGTCGGAGGGCGGAAAATCCTCACGTAGCGCTGGACGCGCGGGCCGGAGCCCGACCTCACCTCGACCTCAACAAACTAATTTAAAGAATTTTTCTGGAGGAACGGAAGTTTAAGAGAAAGGGAGGGAGACCGCTAGCAATATAGTTACTCAAGATCTAATTCCTAGGAGAAGTTGTTTGCCTCGCACATGCACCAGCATCTACCATCTATCTATTGTGGCATTTGCCAATAATGACGAGGTTAACCAATTTCATACTTTGGGATGCATCATTCAAGATTAAAATACAAAATATCTAATTACCAAGCAAAGAGGTATAACCGCCATTTTCTAAATTTCGAGTCATCTTCATTGGAAATTTCAGTTTCCTCTTATGTTTGTTATGCTTTTTTATTTCAACCACCCAATAAAGACATAAGTGAAAAGATCAAATATCTACTTCATTGCATGATTGCTAAAAAAAAAGGGTCCAATCAATCGGGACACGAAGCAAATGCAATATATGGATCAGTCTATTAGGAGATGACATGTTCAGACCCAATGATCACCAACCATGCACGCTCGGGCTTGCCATCAATGGTGAGGCAAAGCTAAGCACACCTCTCGTGAGCCTAGAAACTTTAAAAATTGGGGTAAATCAAATGTTTGAGGACTGGGAAGGCAAGTAATTGGAGGGGAAACAAAGACGGAAATACACGGCCCAAAGGTAGGTGACCAGATCTCATCCAGGGGGAAACAAAGGCGGAAATACACGGCCTCCATAGGATCCGATTGCGTCGGGAAACCGCCTCCACCGAGAGAGGGAGACTTCCCTTCTGCTTCTGGTGAGCAGCGAGCGATGGCTTCAACTGCATATGTCTCAGGGCCAAGCCCTCTGTCCCACTTCAAAAGGAGAGAAAAAGGAGCCACCTTTTCCCACCAAAAGGCTCTTTTCTTCGCTTATGGAGCCTTGAGGCCATCGCCCAGGGATCTGGTCCTGAAGAGCTCATCATATGGGCGGAGGAGGAGGCCCGCCCCAACCCGCATCAGACCCTTCTCCCCTGTCATGGAGTGGCAGGAGTGCAGGTATTTGATCAGACGCCCACTTGCGTATCTGCCAATTTTATGTCTTTGTTTGGATGCTGTAATCTGTTGATCTAGTAGCGGGCATCGATTGGTAAGGCTCTGAATTGATGTCGATTGCCGTAAAAATTAGAACTTTGTGGTATGGATTTTGGAAATTTGGCTTTTATAATCCCTTTTTATGCTTCTTATAGCATAATGATAATGTAGTAATGCTGTTCTTTTTGCCATCGGACATGTGTCGAGTTTAATCCTTTTTTATTATTTCTCCTTTTTATATCTGGAATGTTCGGATCCGTTAAATGGGCTCTTATAGTCCCTTTTTTGTACTTTTATAGTATATCTGAATGATTGGTGTTATAATGCTGTTCTTTTTGCCATGGGACATGTATCGAGTTCAGTCCTTTTTTGATCATTTTTTCCTGTTTTATGTCTCTGATATCTGAATCTGTTGAATGGCTTATGATGTAAGACTTCGGATCTCAATGGGCTGTGTGCAGAAAATGTGGAACTTAGCCTGGAATGCTGCTTTTGATCTTTGAGGCCTCTTTTAAATACATGAACTTGCTCCAGTTTCATTTTTCTTCTTTTACCCCTTTCATTAATATGTCTTTTTTGATTTGTTCTATTCCAAAATTCTCTTATTAGTTTTTCAAAGAGTGGTTTCTTAAAAAGCCCGCAATACTGAAGGGGGCAGTGAATATCAAATCATTACATCACAATGCAGAGTTAATGCCATTAAATTAATATTCTTTCCTCGCATTTTCCCCTAACCACCTTGGTATCTGGTTCCCAGTCCAATAATCCAGATGTCCAATTTATTTTGTAATCAGTCTATTGGAGTTAATAAGTTTAATGGTAGAATCTGTTCTTGGAGTAGTAGGTCGTTCTCTGAATGATTTGTCTGTGGAAAAAGCTATTGTAAGGCAGATCATCTGCTAATTATTGTGTTTGAGTAATCACTATCGAAGTCTGAATTATTGTTTTTTATTTCTATGGCTGCATGATCTTAATCTTCAAAAGTACTATGTGCCAGGAAGATGTACACTTATTCTTTGTAGTCTTCTTTTAGCAGGATGTCAAATAGGTTGATACTAATACGGAAGAAAGATCTCTACAACATAGCTCAGACTGGTGCTCTTTACAGGATATCAGAATTGATAATATCTTTGTAATTGTTTTCTTGTGTTATTGGATCTAATCCTGCAAAAAAAACTCTGAAGTTCCACTTTTTTTAACTAATTTAATTTGAAATGTGGGGATGCTCCCTTGGAAAAGCTGGGGTGAAATTGAGCAGAAAAGATTTAGATTCAAGATAAATTCATGAAGTTGTTCAAGCTTGTACTTCATGCCAATCATGTGCATGCTGAAACACTACAAACTTCTATTTGACTCTAAAACCTGCCTCAGAGGGCTTACATTTGAATGTCAAGGTTCCAATTTCTGGTCCTATTGTCTAGTTGAAAGGTTCAAATACCCAAAGTATGACCAAAATATTTTCCAAGGAAGTAAAGGACATTTTGTAATGGTATGTATGATTTTTATAGCAGTCCTGTGTATCCACTAGAGAAATCCATCAGTATGTGTATTCCATGCAAATAAGGACATTTATAGTGGTTATGTTAGAAACTAATCTGCATATACATTGATCATTAGGTCATGAGATACTCCATAAGGTTTCCAAATATGAAATCAAGACATGGTTGTTTTTTCACTCTCATTTCCATGTCAGAATTTATGTTCAAGCAGTATGATTTCCTAATCAACAAGTCATGTCATGCTCCATAATACTGTTTTTGCAATCCCATGGTTTATTTCAATATTATCATACAGTTTTAAGGCTATGTTTTGCAAAGATATGCTTTGCATAATTGTTGTCTCTATTGGTTCAGGAAAGTCCAAATGTGTTTTCATGGTTAGGCTTTGTAATGGCTAATCTATGACATCCTACAACAACTCTTGCACAATCTTTTTTAGGTGCAGAGTCTTAAAGACTTTCTCTTTGCAGTTCTATCCATCCACATATGTTCCTAGACAAGTTCAGGTTCAGTTTGCAGAGGAATGGGTTAATCATGTGTTTGCAATATATCACATGCATTTGGATTTGAATTTGGTGAAAAAAATAATCTATTCACAGAAAAATCTTGATGTCTAGCTATATTGCATGATAATTAGGTACTAGTGAATATGACACCTCCGTCAGTTGTATTGACTGACGTGTGCTGAACTGACTGGAAGTTGGCTAACCTATGAGAGAGTAATGTTAGCTGACTAACTGAGTTATTGAGATTTTGCATGCTTAGTCAACAATGTGCACACTGCATAATTCCAGATTCACTGTGGAACTTGTTTGTGTATGTGATATCCATGATATAAATACTCCTAAGCAGGGTATGCCGTACCGGCCCGTACGGGCCCGCACGAATCGGTCCGGGTTGGGACCGGTACCGGATCAACGTGGGATCTAGTACCGAAAGTTTTTATTAGAAAACTGGCCAGTATGACTACCGTACCGGTACGGAACCGGTACAGACCGGTACGGGCTGCCATCGGTACCGGTACGGCAGATCTTGCTCCTAAGGCTATAAGGAGAAGTTATTTCAAATGGACGGACAAGTGAGATTTGCTTGCTTTCTCGTTCAGCTTTATTGTTCTTATATTTGCAATGCTGCATCACTGTCACATAGTTTACCAGATTTGATATATAATAATTGTTTTCTACATGAGAAATGAGTTGTATATGTCTATGTGTTTTCAAAATTTTATTTATGCTGTTTGCTGAATTATATTAGGTTATAGTTTTCCAGCCTAGCTTCCATCATAATTAGCTTTTTTCATGTGACTCCAATTGAAAATTGATGGATTGATGAGCTTGAATTAGAACATGATATGATCAAGAAAAGTTATTATATGGTAACTGAATGTTCATGTGGATGCAGCTCTGAGATTGAAGTTGATGTTCCATGTTCAGTGGCATATGACTGTTATTCAGATCGTGAAACCATTCCACGATGGATGCCATTTATATCATCTGTCAAGGTGCTTGCTAACATTTTGAGTCTGTTTGTATTTCTCAGGTGTAAAATGCCTAATATATCACATCATTTGGTTAGTGGTTCATTAACCATTTTTTTATATATAATACAATAATGGATTTGAAATGGTAATTTGCATATAGGTTAATGATCCTCTGAGATACTGCATATTAAAAGGCTTCATTATAGGTGTTCCATTTCCGCTAAATTGTTTAAGCCCTTCTTTGACAAAAAAAAAAAAAACTGTTTTGAAATATTAGAAGCATCTGCAAATAGTTAGCCCAGGCCTAAAGCATGCTATGCTCACTTAACAGGTGTATGGCATCCTATGAGGCTGTGTTTTGACAGCATGCTTTTCTGTCTTATAGTGATGCAAAATGTTGTGTGTTTATCTCTGCTTATTTTGCCACGATGATCCCTTGTTAACTGAAACCTATCAGTTTGAGTTCTTAACAACCATAGTTTGTCAGCCTCATGCTTGCTAGAGAATTTTCAATATGCTTCTGCTGAATTTACAATTTGTAAAATTCAGCCTCCTATGCAAATGCTGTTGAAATACAGTTTGAAAAATTTCAAGCTTTAAGTTTTTAATATGAAAAAGGTTTTAAGGTGTTTTTTTTCGGAAATATGATCGATCATTTGTGCTGATCATGTACAAGTGAGATTGTAGAGTAGCTAACCACAGACTTGGGCTTAGATCAAAATTCTCTCTTATTTCATTCCTTCTTTTGTTCACAACATAATATTGCATCGAGAACAAATATTCGTTGTTGCATTATTTGTATTTTCTTTCTTGAACTAGACCACCCATTGTAGTTTGTCTTTCTCAGCTCCTGGAAACTTCTAATATGCATAAAACACTTGGAGACCAACTGTTATCTGCTAGCTCAGCAAACAACATTTATTTGTAATTGTCATACACATTATTTCAAGGATGTTCTGGTCATGCCTTGCTCAAGTTCTTATGCCCCACTTTTTTCCCTTCTGATACTGAGCTCTGAGTATGACAATATTTGCATGATAAAATGTGTATCACTGAATATCCATCATATATGTATCCAGCTCTGTAGTTACCAAAAAAAAAGGCATGACCATGCCTATTGCTTGGCTCACATCATTCATAATTCTGCCTATTTGGCAGTTCCAGATACACCAACTTCAAACATATGAGAATAATTTTTTTCTATTTTTTCTTCTTCGTGTGGATTTTTCTTCTTTTCTTTTTCATGTGAGGATAAGGCTTGTTGGTGTAAAATAATTTGTCATGGATGAAGCATGAAATGTGGTTCAAATTTGCTAATGAGGTGGTTCTATGCTACCTAGAAGTCAATGACAGCAATATAATCTGGTGATATGCCAAGATAAGTGCAACCGAATGATATCTAGATTCCATTGAAGGTGCACTTTGTAGTTTACTGTATTGGACACATTAAGTGGTCCAATTAAGTCATGTCCATTGCCCAAGGACAAAAGGCTTCACAAGCTGTTTATTAAAAGATCAAACAAAATGATATGTTGGAAGAAACAGTCGATGATGACAAAATCAACTGATATGTGGATTAATAACGTACTAATATTTGCTTGTTAAATTGATAACCATGCTATACTCATAAAAGTGCTGTGAAATGATCTTAGAAATGCTTCCAATATGACCTACTGTGCAAAAGGAAAAATGCTTGACAAACTGTAAAATAAATGGTCAAAGAGAATTTTATTCATGAACAGAGCATAGGTATCGGCTCCATTTAAACTAAGGAGGTCATCTGGGTATACAGTAATGGGTTTCCCACTATAGGTCCCTTCTGTACAAAACACAGACAAACTCTTCGAACCAGGATATTAGAAACCTTGATAGAATGTGATTACAGATGTGATACAATTTTTAGATAGAGTAAAGTTAATGAGACGAATGCAACAAGCCAAATAGGTCAACAAATTGATTGGTGCAAAAGAAATATTAGTCATGGAAAATGACTTGCAGATAGCAAAAATGGAAGTTTCTACTAAAGGAATATGCTTGATAATGATGGAGAAATGTGGATTATTGACTGGGATGATATCAAAGAAAATGAGGTTTCTACCACATAGACCAGCAATTCTGAGATCTGGGAATATTTAAAACATGGAGAACAGATTAATGAAAACTTAGAATGCAATGCTCGATAGGTTTAAGGTTGAGGTATAATAAGCTCTTCTAGATTTCTGACTTGATAAATTCAGAATTTTTTATTAATTAAATGAAGTAGTTGCACTAGAAAAGATTATGGTTAAACTTATCCAGCAACAGTACCTTACTCCTCCAGAGCATGAAAATATATTTAGTCAGTTGACAACAAAGAAACCATGGGAGTTGAAGAATGCATATCTAAATTTTTCGATGTACTCTAAAAGGACTAAAATACCTATGTATAAAATGCATCAAGACTTCCCATGTTATATGTAATTTTTATGGCACAATTCTTGGTGTTAATTTTAGGGCGACTTAATGCATAGGTTAGGGACCTTCAAACAAACAAATGAACAAACAAATGACGTTTGTTAAGTTTAGGCAATTTAATGCAAAGGCAATACTTCCTTCTTCCATATATACAAGGGAGCACATTCCAGAGTCAATACTTAAAATGAAAATACAATGCAAAAGCTCTAAATGTTATGGGATCTGGAACATGTTGTCTTAGTTGGGACTTCCTGCTTCTATGTATTGGATCCTAGCCAGAGTTGGATGACTATAACTAACTTATTGTCCTTTGTATGGAGGATGGTGATTTCTTATAAATGTTTTGTTTATTGTGGTTATGCAGTAAGCTCATTGTAAAAAGGAAGCACTTTCCTTTCTCTTTCATGAGAAGCAATCTTGATTTAGATTAGAATATTTCCATGTTTTTTTGTTTACAGATTTTACAAGATAAGCCTGATCTATCACGCTGGTCACTGAAGTATGAGGTGTTTGGTCGTGATGTTGAATTTTCTTGGCTTGCTCGAAACATGCAGGTGTGGATCAGCTGAAGTCCAGCTCAATGAAAATAACAAGTAATTATAGTTTCAATTCTTAAACTTCTTTGTGTTGCAGCCTATTCCTAATCAGAAGATTCACTGGCGATCTCTAGAAGGTCTTCCCAACAGGTAGGGCAACAATGCAATTTATTATAGAGAGCATGGTAATATTTTCCTGTTTATGATACTTCACGTCGTGAACATGCTGCTTTCCTGCACCATGGTCCGTGGTGTTGCAAAACATTTGCCCTAAAAAGTGCATCCTTTACCTAGTGATTTTGTCTGCAGACATATTCACTGAACTAAGATGTGTAGTTTCTGACAGTAGGCAGCTCATTGTTTAAGCTGTCTGCATGTTCTATTCTGTGACTGCTCTGCTGAAGCTTTTCAGGAAATTGAGTGATTAGTTAGATTTCTTGTTTAATTACATCACAATTCTCCTGTTAAATGTTCTCTCTTTGACATTCATCAGGTTTATCAGTTCTAGTGTCAACCTAGAAATTATACCTTTCTCATGAACCCTAGTTTCTAAGCATGACCCTAGCATGAAAGAAAGCAGCTTAATCACTCATTCAAGTGATTTGCATTTTTCTTTTTTTCTTGTAATTATTTTTCTTTTTGAAGGTAGAAAGGGTGCCGTTCTTCCAATATTTTTTTAAAAAATCAGCATTAAGAAAATTGACTTCCATGGACAGGAGTATTATCTAAAAGATTTTATGATTACTAAACTTTTCAATGGCCATCTCCACCAAAAAGGTGTTTGATACCACAGCCTCGGTCTCTGTACTAAAAAAAGTAAGACACCAAATTTCTTTGCCAACATTACCAAGATAGTAATCCTAACCAGCCAGAACATCTGAGAATGTACCAAGGAACTGATCATCAACATCCAATTTAAGAAGCCCATAAATTTGAAGCCATTTTACAAACTTCCCAACAAGATAGCATATGAAAGGACATAGAGAAACTTGAGTCTAACTTCTGAAACTTCAAGGATATCACAATGACTTTCATGAATGCATGACTGTTCCATGTGAGATTGGCTCAGCTGCATTTCTTACTACTTACATTATATAAAAATGTGAGCAAAATGAACTGATGCTGTACAGAAATGTCAGGAAACCTGTGGTTCACTTTCTCGTTTATGTTTTTTTTAATTAGATAAGCATTGGAGTGACCATTTTCTCATGCATGCAGAGGTGCTGTTCGATTTTTTCCTAGAGGCCGATCCTCCTGCAGAATACAAGTGAGCATGCTTTATGTGATCTGTTACTCTCACTTGTTTCTAGTGTCAGTTGCTTCAGGAGCTAGTCTTCATTCAGTATATAAATTTTTCGCTTCTTTTCCATGATGCAGTTGACTGTTTCATATGAAGTTCCTGAAATTTTAATTCCGGTGGCATCAGTGAGTATCATATAGACTTTAGCAGTCTGAGTTTGTGAAGCATTTTTCCTTCCTACAGTCAGCAGGCTTCCTTCAATTGAACTTTATATTTCTGCAGGCACTGAAACCTTTCCTTGAAGGGTTGCTTGCACATGGTTTGGAGCGATTCGCGATTGTTGCAAAAGAATACCAAAGAAAGATCCCCCAACATTAACCTGCAAGGAGCTGCCATATGAAATCCATTATTTGACAGCAATAATGCTATGCTAGATGCAGCTAATTTGGTTAAAAGGCATGAATGCGTGCCTTCCAATTTGAAGAAAATGAGATATGAAGCTCAATTCATCAAGAAGTTTGATATTAATGGATAATTTTCATTCTGATTTATCTTGATTGATCTTATTTCTGATCACTTGAATATCCAGATTATTTTTAGGACTAATCCATAATGCCTATCTGTCAGGAAATCCAGAATATCATGCACAATAATATGGTTTCTGGCAATGATCATGACCTTGAGTGCTTATCTAAATATATGCTGACATTGTTTTGATTCCTTCTTTGCTTGTATATCTATATACATATATATAGATATAAATAATCTTAGCGTCGATTCAGTGAATTACTTTTGATTGAAAGTTCTAGATCATTTTCTTTTCTTATGACGCTTCCTATATATATATATATATATATATATATATATATATATATATAATCTTAGCGTCGATTCAGTGAATTACTTTTGATTGAAAGTTCTAGATCATTTTCTTTTCTTATGACACTTCCTATATATGCATGCACCAATTGTAAATTTTCTTTAGGAGTGACCTGGGACAAGATGTGTGTCTTCAACAGAAACGTGGATAGGCACCAGGGATAGAAGTTGGATCCATATAGCCAGGGTTGCAAGTGGGCTGGAAACCAGCACAACCTAAATCCAATCTATATTCAGATCAATTCAGAAAAAGTGAACGCAAACCTAATTCAATTCCCTTCACATTGGATCACATCAAGTTTATTACTCCTTTTATCAATCCATCAGCTTTTTGGATCAAATCAGGGGTCAAGAGTAATCTAGACACAAGCCATGGTATACACATATAATTTGATTACTTAATTATATCATAAGCAACATGGTGATATTATCAAAAACACATTGTACATAAGATTACCACATATAATTGTAATGAGTAACACCAAATTATTGACTAACTATATAATGAAAATAAAATTAATTTCTTATATTCAGGCTGTTCTGAAATATATGGTACACTAGTTTTAAATTGGTTCTGTTGATCTGGGTTCTACGTGGAAATTTAGTATTTCAAATGCAATCCATCGCTATAGGTGTTTTTGAATCCATACTTAATCCAAATAACTTCAGTAGGGGATAGACTGGATTACTTTTGGATTGGTTCTAAAAAGGATCAATCAATTGCACTCACAGCCCTACATATAGCCAATGCTCAATTAACTGCGTAAGGCTCTGCATATATCCAATTCTCATTTATCTGAAACAGGCTCTGCTAATTACAGTGTCCATTGAGTTTTTTAGATAATGCGCTGCTGCTTCATCTAAACAGTACGTGAATGCAAATTTTCAATTATAAATGCATATGGATTACCATCTTTATTAATCTAACTAATTTCTTCCTTCAAAAGATATAATTAGCTGCATGATGTTCTTATGTAGCCAATATAACGATCCTTTCAACTCACTCGCTTTGGAGTAGTACCAAGCTTGCCAGGCTCTTTAAAATTCTATTGATCAAGAGAAACAGAAGCTCCCCCAAGAAATAAAAATCCTGTTCCGTGGCCGTACAGGAGTCAGCGTGACTTCTCTAATGTGCACAAGCGCAAACACGCGAGCAAGTTCTTCACTTGGCCACCTGTAAAATATCTGACATTCACAAAGCCAGCAGGGAAACTGAAGCTTTTAAAATGAGAAATGCTGCACACTGTTTCCTCACGATCATTTCACAACCTAGCATATCAGCAACTGAGACCTTGAATTTAAAAGTTCTCGTCTTCCAGAGTTTCACTTTATAAATGAAATGAGCTAAAACTTGGGAGTCGGAAAGAAGCAAACCGGTACCTGCACAGTAATCATTCAAATTGGAGATTTAAACCCAGAACAAGAATGTTGAAGATGTATTCAGCAAATTTGATAATCCCAAGATGCGCTAAGGGCAAACAAATCATTCCTTCTAAATATACAAGCAAAATCTAAACCAACTGGTGTCCAGTTTTATTCAAAAGAAGGTGAAACCCGAGAACAAGAACAAATGTCTTCATAACATGTATTTTCAGCGCTGGCAACTAAAACCAGTAAGAGCATTCCAAACTGGAGCTTAATCTGCTAAGCATCCCTCTATCCAAATCCAAACAATATGCGGAGAGACGACACTAACCAAAATAAAATAAAATAAAATAAATAAAATAACTGAAATTTGTGTTCTGAAGCACAGCGTTTGCTGAATTTTCTTGGAGCCCTACCAGGTGTCTCACTCTATAGTTTTCTGCTTTTATTCTGATCCAGAAGAAATAATCATGAAAGCAGATGACATAACGTATGAAACATGAGCAAGATCTTATAAACAAGCGCTTACAGCAACAATAAACAGGGTGAAAAATTAAAGAGGTTTTCTGTCAATGTATCCAAAAATTATTTCAAAATCTTGCAAGTTCATGAGCTAGCAAGTGACCACTATATGTGAATGGGTTTGTCGTAAGTAGCCATAGCAGCTTCCTTCACAGCCTCACTCATAGTTGGGTGTGCATGGCATGTTCGAGCTATGTCTTCGCTTGAAGCTCCATATTGGAGCGCTAGCACAGCCTCATGGATAAGTTCCCCCGCATTGGGTGCCATTATGTGCACTCCCAGTATTTTGTCAGTCTCTTTCTCAGCCAGTATCTTCACCAATCCCTCAGCATCATCAATGGCCTTTGCACGGCTGTTTGCTAGGAATGGGAACTTGCCCACCCTATAACTCACCCCCAAGGCCTTCACCTGCTCCTCTGTTTTACCAACTGATGCCACCTCAGGATGTGTATATACCACCCCAGGAACCAGATCATAGTCCACATGGCCCTCCTTACCTGCAATAAACTCTACACATGCAACACCGTCCTCTTCTGCCTTGTGAGCAAGCATCGGTCCTGGAATCACATCTCCAATAGCATATACTCCTTTTACATTTGTCATGAAATGGTGATCAACTGGTATTCTTCCAACCTTGTCAGTCTGGACACCAATAGTTTCCAGCCCAAGGCCAGCTGTGAATGGGGCCCTACCAGCTGAGACAAGAACTACATCAGCTTCAAGTGTGCTCTGTTCTCCACCAGCTGCAGGTTCGACGGTCAATTTTACCCCATCTCCAGATGTGTCAACACCAACAACCTTTGTCTTAAGCATGAACTTCATTTTCTGTTTCTCAAGCATGCGCTGGAATTGCTTCCGAACCTCTCCATCCATGGTTGGGACAATGTCTGGTGCAAACTCAACAACAGTCACCTCTGAACCGAGTCGCCCCCAAACAGAACCCATCTCCAATCCAATGTATCCTGCACCAATAACCACCAGTTTCTTTGGGATTTCTGATAAAGATAGAGCTCCAGTGGATGAAACAATCTTCTTCTCATCAATTGTGACTCCAGGGAGGGATTTGACATCAGAACCGGTAGCAATTATGATATGCTTGCCCTTGACGACAGTATTTTCCCCTTGAAGCATGTCGACCGATACTTCAGAGGGGGAAACAAACTTACCAAAGCCTTTGACATAGTTTACCTTGTTTTTCTTGAAAAGGCCTTCAATTCCTCGGGTGAGACCAGAGACTGCTTTGTCTTTCTGTGCCATCATAGCTGGAAGATCGATTTCAAGCTGAGAAAACTTGACACCATGGCTTGAGAATGCATGCTTGGCTTCATGATACATGTGAGAGGAGTGAAGAAGTGCCTGAAAATTGAGAGAAAATATACTAGTAAACCAGTGTCATAAATGAAGCTTTCAACCAGAACCATCTGATCGTCAGCTTGCTCACAACATTTACTTCATCTGGCAATTTCTTATTCACAACACTAGCTTGCCATACGTATTGAAGTTTTAAATGAATATTAGCAAATTGGTAGTAGTACCGTACAAAGCCAAAAGATATACTTGTCATGAAACCCTGGTCCAAGGTGACTTACTTGTTATGGTTTCAATTGTTTATTTGTTTTGGAGGCCTGATAAAGAGAATTAAACCTAATAGTAGATTCCATCCAAATTATTCCATCATAACTTAAGTTTGTATTCAAATCATATTTTTGCCAAATTCAGATAATGTTGAGGCATCTCCTATTAACATATCATACATGCTATTCTACTTTAACTACTACTTAACACCAGTTTTCTCTGCAAGTCAGTATTCACTCTCATCAGCTAGTACATCTTCCAGAAAAAAATATTGTGTGTTTCTCATTCTGCATACTGGCAGTTGCTTAATCAACTGCAGGCTCAAGGCTCAGAATCAATCCTTAGCAATAGGCCCATAAAACGTGAAACTCATCTACTGGACCACAATTAATTCCCATATTTCATATGACTTTCTTATCCATGGTTAGCTACATTTTATTGATTCATTTTATTGATTAAATCCTACATTTTAATCAAGGTATGCTGAACCGGCCCGTACCGGCCGGTCTAGCACGTACCGTACTGGTCCGGCCCCTGACCAGTATGATACAGCAGTGGAAAATAATTCCGGCTCCTCTGGAGCCCGAACCGACCGGTACGCGCGCCCATGCGCTATGGGTAGCGCTCCCGCGCGGCTATAGGCAACAGACCAGTTCGGCACTGATCCGAACCGATACCGTACCGGTCTGGTAAACAACTGATGCGCCAACCGGTACCGGTACGGCATACCTTGATTTCAATTCCATAAATTCAAGGCATTCCCACTAAATGGCACAAAATTTTTCACACCACATCAACGCAGCATGTAAATTAAGGAAATTCACATAGGACAAGTACAACAAACCAACTACAACCCAACCAACTAAGTTATTGCAAACAAGTCAGTGTACGAATCATGCATTCTCGCTTGAGGAATTTTAGATATATGCTTGTAACCTTTTCAAATATATCTATCTATATGTCTATCTGTCTATCCAAATATATCTAACTATTCGAAATATCTATAACATGCAGACACATGAGTAAATTTGGCGCTAGTATCTTCATGGTAAGAAAGAGGCTTAAATCTTACCTGTGCAACATTAATAATTGAACATCTAAATTTGAAAATCCACACTACTAAGCATCATATACAGCACTTACTTTTGGACATTTCCTATGCATCATGCAGTCCCACACTGGACAATATTGGTGGCAGTATACGATGTTTCAATTTGGCTTGTGGTTTAGAAGCACCCACATTGACCCTTTTTTTTATTTTTTTCTTTTTTGAAGAGAGAGATGGAGACAAAATATTGGTGATATTTTGGTTTATGTGTCTTCAGATTTCTAGACTAAGATCAACAATTTGGATTCTCAACATTTACAACCAACAATATACTTTAGCATATTCACTTTATTAATATTGTCCATTATGTATCCATTTCATGCATGCATAGGACACATAAACAAAATATTTATTTCTAAGTATTTTAAATATGATGATCAAAACCAATAGAGTTAATCCTCAATTTAAATTGTCCACATAACTATAAATAGAGACATAGATGCATACATAGACACTTACATACATACATACACATGCAGTTCCATATAGACATATATGTCAAGATGTGTATATGCATTTTAGTGCTTCAGCATTCATTCCTAACCAAATTGTCCATGCAATTAAAAGTTCTTTCAAATCCTCTCTCATAAATCTCATTCTCAATTTCTTATTTTTTCGCCTCCTCTTTCTTGACCCTTCATCACAAATCAAGAAACCCTCACAATTAAGACATTCAATATTCTATGTTTCAAGCAAGGTATATCATACCGGTATCGGTTGGTGTACCAGTTGCCTAGCAGACCGGTACAGTACCGGTTCAGACCGATACCGAACCGATTTGTTGCCTATAGCCACGCGGGAGTGCTGCCCACAGGCACACTGCCCGTGCGCACTTTCGCGTGGTTTTCAACATGCGCGGGTGTGCATACCGCGCGTACCAGTATGAGCCGGTCTGGTTCGCACCGGTACAAGGGGCCGGAACCGTTTTCCACCGCCTACTGTACCAGTCAGGAGCCGGACTGGTACGGTACGTGCTGAACCGGCTGGTATGGGCCAGTTCAGCATATCTTGGTTTCAGGCACTTTCCACTAGAATAATTTTTCTATCCTTTTCTGATCTTATCAATAATGCAAGGAAACTAAATTGACTTGATCAACACAAAGAAATGTTGGTAAGAAAGATCAGATTCACACCCATTATATTCGAATTACCTTTTTAGATCTGAAAACAAGTTAACACCAATACCGGTGTTACATTAAAAATATTTGTTAGAATAATTCATCTTTAACCTCCTGCATCCTCTTTCTAGGGCGATTAGTTTTAACTTAAACCCTTCAAAAAAGCAACTTGATTCTCTTGCCTCCTGTATTAGGCATTGTCAAAAAATTACAGCAAAACTGACAGAGACCCGACAACAAGGATGCTTTGTAAATTTTTCTTTGTCCTTCGTTCCTATTAAGGGCTACCAGAACTTTTCTGCATATCCTTCATAAATAGTCTTTCCTGCCTGAATTTCGTGGGCCTGTACCATCAAAATCAAACTTCCTCCACTTTATCCTCAACCAATGCAGTCATGACATGTTCTCTAGAATGATTTGTCTTAAACCTATATTCTTTCCTTTACCGCATATCCACAAAATCCTTATAGTTGCCTTGATTTTCTCTGCATTATTTTGCAAAATAAATACAAGGATACATGAAGAAAATAATGACCCATGATTATCTTTTACTTTATAATAAGGCCTCAATTTCAATTTTAAACTCCCTTAAAGTGCATCTACTTAAAAAAAATTAATATTCCTATTCTTCCAGATAGAAGGACGGTTGAGCAAAGCACAAAATCAGCCTAATATAGTTCACGAGTCAAAGAAAAATTGCCCATGATCGATGTAAACAAGTGATCATTTCCTTTTTTCGAGTATCTAGATTGTTGCTTCCCAATTCACCTACAAACAAACATTTATTTAAGACAAATATACGCTCCCTCATCCTCACCCTCCCTTTAGCTCATGCATAAAAATGGCCCTTCCTTCAGGAGGTCAAACCAATCTACAAACTTCCCAAACACAAATCAAATGGAAAAAAAAAAAATCTACATGACTGATATCATCCAATCCATGTGGCCCAAACCTCAGATTTGTATTTTATTAAGACTCGGAAGTGGACAGATCAAATATTCAACTCAGGAAACGCCACCAAAATCACAACAAACACCACCCACGAATCGAGAATCAAGCCTTTATCCCATCTATACGGGAACAAGAACGGGGAAAATAAGCTGCAGATCCAAAAAAGTAAGCAGATTTAATTCAATCAAGCATCGATTAGATCCAGATCATCAAATGAAAACAAAGAATGAGATCGAAAAGATAAACCCCAGCTCGAAGACGGATCAGAAAAACGAGGGGAAAGAAAGAGAGGGGTTCGAGGTTTTACCTTGGAGGGGATGCAACCAACGTTGAGGCAGGTGCCGCCGAGGCTCCCGCGCTTCTCGATGCAGGTGGTTTTGAGCCCCATCTGTGCGGCCTTGATCGCCGCCACGTACCCTCCGGGCCCGCCGCCTATCACCACCACGTCGTTCTCCTCCGCCGCGGCCGCCGCGAAACCCCGGTAGAGGGCGGCACCCCACATCCCCCCCGGCCGAACGAGCTCGCCGGCCCTCCGCCTCGCCAAGCAAGCCATCGCCATCGCCATCGCTTCTCCGCCGCCGCCTTCCCTTCTTCTTCTCCTTCTTTCTTCTTGAGAGAGAGAGAACTGAGAGGTGACAGCAGTCGGGTGAATCGATACGCAAGAGACAATGAGATACTGGAATTTACTAAAATGCCATCAAGGCTGATCATGGAATCTCAACCGTCCGATGGTCTCGCTTTGCCGTGTGTAGGTGAAAGTGGTCCGTTGGATCAAATGAAGTACACGAGAACAAATTGTGGACCATGGATTTCGTGACGCCGGGGCCGTCTCATGGAACTGATAATACGTGCCCATTTTATCCTCCGGAGGGGAAGGCTCAGGCAATGGTCCAAAAAAATGGTGTCCTCAAAGAAGCCTATCATCACCATCCCATTTGTCGGGTGGTGATTCATCCATGACCATCCATTCACACAAACTCACATTTTAAGAAATTCTCAGAAAAACTAGTTTTAGAATTTATTTTGGATAATGCTTGTTTCTCCTAGAAATCTCATATAAATGAACGGCAGATTGCAACATCAAAGTCTTACCAAACCTTCACACTTTTTTTGAGCTTCATTTTTGTCTTCAAAGATCGGACCGAATGATTTTTAATGATTTGAGTTTACTAAGAGTACTTGATTTGGAAGGTGCAAGAGATCTTATGAAATTGCTGAAACAGATGAGCAAGATGGTTCATCTAAAAAATCTAGGGTTAAAGAAACACCGATCGAGTCTTCCATTTTTCTTCCATCTTCCATAGGGCAACTTCTAAATTTACAAACTCTTAATGTGAGAGGAATAAAAATTACAAGGTTTCCAAATTGCACAATGAGGCACCTTTACATTAACATTTTTGATATTTTCATATGCACTATTAATCCACAATTTCATAGGTGTGATTCGTGTTTTTATATTCCTAGCTATATTTTTGATCAAAAATCATGCTAGAGGATTGGGTGAACGAGGAGGTTTTGAAAAATTCACTTAGAAGATCAATTGGAAATATGAACAACTTAGCCTCTCTGACTCTTGTTTTTGTTGTAATATAATTCTCTGTTGATATCTTTGACACATTTTCAAACCTGCATCATCTCCATACGTTGGAATTATTTGGAGGATTGCCACCAAAGAAACCTCATGAAACTCACATCATCAAAATCCAGACTAGAACAAGGCCTAATGCTAGTGCTGGAGAAGCTGTCGAACCTCGGGGTTTTTATCTTGAGTTATAGTGCATATGAAAGGGAGATCATGTATTTTTATGCATGAGAATTCCCTTAGCTGCAATGCTTGATACTATGGTATTTGTATGATGTAAAGGAATGGAAAGTGAAGATTAGGGTAATGTCTAGCTTCACCTACTTAACTATCAATTTTTTGACAAAAGTTTCTGACGGGTTATGACATGCAGCCACCCTGTGGGAGTTGAAGCTAATTGAGATGTCAATGAGAGTTAAAGCTGATTGAGATGTCTGACGAATTGAAAGATTAGGTGAGGACCAATAAGGCCTCCCCCGGAAAAAGAAAAGAAAAGAAAAGAGGCTATCCTATGAATTTGGAAGTTCTACTCGATGTATAAATTTCCTATTCTTGATTTCTAGGGATTCAATGAAGTTTTGTTGCATAGTCAAACATTTTGTTTATAAATTTTGTTATCTCAGAGATTATGCAAAATTTGGGATAATGATGATTTTTTAGTATATCCAATTGCACCGATAATCTAGATTCCACAATAGTGGACAAATGGTTATATTTGAAGGCATCTCAGTTCTGACCAATTTCGAGCTTCTTTCTTTCTTTCTTTCTTTTCCAAGAGAAGTAATTTCAAGATACTTTATTGATTTGATGCATGAAGTAATCATGATATAGTCAATTGCTACCTTCCTAGAAGTTGCACATATTTTACACACCATGCAAAAAAATCCTGCAAATCCCTTCAACATTTTTATTATTTAACTAAATAACTTGTTATTATCTTGTCTTGAAGAAGAGATTGATTGGAGCAAGGTCTACGGAACCGTCCCGAACTGGGCGGTTCCGACCGTTTCGAGCCATACTATTGGCTCACCGGTACGATTTCGGCAACGAAAACGAGACCAGTTGCCGAAGCCAAAAAAAAAGAAAAGAAAGAACGAGCGGGGAGGGAGGGAGGGAGAGAGGTCGGGACGCTGGCAGAGGACCGGCGGAGGCCGCAGGGGGGGGTGGCGGGGCCGTGGCAGGCGAGGCCCTCCGTCGGCGTCCGCCACCCTTGCTGGCCTCTCTTCCTCTCCCTCCCTCTCTTCCCCTTCTCTCTCTCTCTCTTCCTCTCTTCCATAGTACCGTGTCCTCTCCTCCGTCGGTACAGGCCCAGCATAGCCCATACCGACTCATATCGCCGGAGAACCAGTACAATACCCTATACCGGTTCCTCCGAGCTTAGAATTGTCTGATATGTGCATTTGTTGGTTGAAGTAATGATCTGATCAATAAGGTCCTTGGCCAACTTATTAATGATCTTCCCTTAGCCCCTCAGTTGCATGGATGGACTTGTAAGCGGTGTTCCGACATCTCATGCTTCACCTTTACAACGAAGGAATGCTCTACAATCGGCAATGCTGGCTACCAAGAGAAGCCTGATAGAAATAGAGAAGAGAGAAGACACAATCAAAATCCTAATTGACTTCATCCACTAATTTTTGGGAGTCAGCTAATGGTAACAATCGATGAGGTAGATAACCATTGTCGAATCAGTAGAAATCAGTTCCTTGTTTCTACTCCATGCTGTTGAATAGATTGTTAGGAAAATTTTGGTAAAAGTGTGTTGATGAAAGTGTTTCAAAGAAAGAACGATTACTAATTTTAATGCAAGTTTGGGAGAACCTATCTCAAGTGCATTGGAAAAAGAATGATTACTCATTATAATGCAAATTTTGGCAAACTTAATTAATTACCTAGACTATTATGAAATTCCATTTCATGTATCTTGCTTTATTATTTATTTACATGAGAATTACCGCTATTCAAAATCACAGGGAAAATAAGTATCTTCTTCCTATTTCTCAACTTGTTTCTAATTTTGGTACCCACTCTTGATCAATTCCTGAAAGAAAGTTATCATATAATGTTTTCAATCAAAAGATGTCTTGCTTTCCATTAGACAACTAACGGAATGGTTCCGAATGATCTCATAACACCAGAGAGAGTTCTAATTTAAACCCTAGGATACGTTAGTTAGTAGGACCGAAGAGTCAATAAATGATGCTAATTAATGACACATGTTGTTATAACGGTGGGTTTGTTAGATTAGAGTCCCCTAATAAGATAATTTCGCATACATATCCCTCCTAAATATTGAAATTTATATAAATTTTCTTTCAAAATTAATATTTACATACATACCCTTATCAAATACTTGTTTTGTATATATATTCCTTTTTAATATATTTGTATATGTACCCTTATGCTATCTAACGCGGTTAAAAGTTAGTAGTTTAAAATTAAAATGATGAAATTACCCTTAATG
This sequence comes from Phoenix dactylifera, assembly GCF_009389715.1. Taxonomy (NCBI): domain Eukaryota; kingdom Viridiplantae; phylum Streptophyta; class Magnoliopsida; order Arecales; family Arecaceae; genus Phoenix; species Phoenix dactylifera. The sequence goes on from NC_052392.1 coordinate 760,761, forward strand.
GGTAAATATGCAAAAGGAAATGGTTGTAATGATATACGTGCAAATAGAAATTTAGGAGGGTATTTATGCAATTTCACATATTTAGGAGGGTATACAGACAAAAAAATTCTTGGGTTTTTGGATAAATATCCTCATAAATATTGAAATTTGTATTAATACCCTCCCAACTTGATAGATATGTGCATACCCTCATGAAATACTATTTTTATATAGATATCATTGACATGGCAATTCAGCTGATCTGATTAGCCAAATTTATATTTATTTAAATTAAAAGTTAATTAATATTATGTAATTATCTTTTTACCTTTGAAATGGGTAATAGGTCAACAGACCTTACTAGAAATTAATATCTCATCTCTTTTGAAAAAAACTTCAATCTCTCTCGACCCTTTCTTTCACTTTTTCATTTAGAATCAAAACCATTCTCTCAACTCCTTTCTCCACCATAGACAACCCTTCTCCCTCTCTTTCCGTTCGTCAGAGTTCTTGCCACCAAAATTTGACCCTCTCCCATTGCTGCCAAAGTTCTCCCTTCATATTTTTTTTATATGAAGATGGTCATATCCTGCTTTTAGCTTTATGAATTATTTTAAAAGAAGTGTTCCGAGAGATTTGCAATATTTATCTTTTAGTATATGAAGATTTGCAATATTTATCTTTTAGAGCTGAAAAAATTTTCGTGTATGAGCTAGTAGCTGATTTATAATTGTTGTAATAATATAGATCCCATACACTAAATTTTTTCTTCCTCTAGAAAATTGAACACTAAAAAAAGTGGCTTAAGGTATACAATATAAGAGGTAGCCTTCTACCACAAGGCTACAGAGGTTGTTAATAAGTTTGAAGGGTTCTAAAGTCCTTCAATAATTTTACTTAGGGATGATTGATATTGTTCTTCCACCCCATGACTATAACAGTAGCAAAGAAGCTTGATTATTGCAATCTATCATGTGTTTTTAAGAAATTCTAATTTTTTTCTATATTCTAATAGATGCCCTCATATATGCATCTATTACAATAAATATTACAACTTATGTTTCGATAAAATAAACTGTAGTGGTTGTTATAATGAAGAAGAATAAAGTAGAATAATTTCATGATTAGTGAAAGAACTTTCATAACTCTTTTGTTATCTAATTGTCGAATAAATCTTTTTTTGAGTAATATTTTTATAAACAATATTGAGGAGCAGACACTGGACTAAAATTTGAGTGTTATAAATAAATATTACAATAAATATTCTATAACAATACATTGTCGAATCAATTTTTTTTAAGCAATATTTTTATAGAAAATATTGAGGAGCAGATACTAGACTAAAATTCGAGTGTTAAAATAAGTTGAAATAGACGAAAATAGAATTAGAATTTTTCATGTAAACCATCTTAAATATGTAAAATTGCAATGAATACCAATGCAAAGTTGCTATTTGCATGTACATCCTCATAAATATTTTTTTATATGTCTATCTGTTAAGGGTACTTTAGTCATTTATTTTAAATCATTATTTTTTTAACGTCGTTAGATGGTGTGGACATATTTGCAAGAAAAAAAGAAGGGTATACATGCAAAACAAGTGTTTTATAAGGGTTACATGCAAATATCAATTTTGAAAGAGTATTTATGAAAATTTTAATATTTAGAAGGATATGTATGTAAAAAAATCTTAGAATAAATGATGCAAGGCACATCGTACAACAAAAGCTGGCTAACAGCTATTTTTTGAGTTGTTCTAATGAGTTGCCGAAAGGCTACTGAGTAAGTCAATATTTTCCTCCTCTGCTTGTTATGGCAACCATTTTCAAAGCTCGGATCCCATCTATTCTTAGAAACTAAACTATATGCCAATGAGCATTTATTTTGCTAGTCTTTCTTATATTTTTCGTACCTCTATCTCAAATTTTTTGGGGCTTCCTAATGCTTTGGTAATTGATAACATGACTGGCCGACCCTTGGTTAGAGACAATGGCATACCAAACCATATCTAATAAAAATACTACAAAAATATATATTTATAAAAAATAAAAAATATTATTTTTATATAGAATGAACCAAGGTCCGCCGTACCGGTACCGGTGGCGCGGCCGGACCGGTACGGTACCGGTCCGGTCCGGTCCGTACCGGCCGGTACCGGTGGTTTCAAAAACTACAGCGCGCGGCGCTGTGGTTCTTAAAAAAAAAAAAAAATCGTACCGGTGCGAACCGGCCGGTTCGCACCGGTACGAGGCCCGTACCGGCCGGTACGGGCTCCGAACCGGCCGGTACGGGCCGGCCGGTACGCCCGACCGGCCGGTTCGGATAAAAAACCGGGAAATACCGGTTTTTTATCCGTTCCGGTACCGGTCTAGGACCGGACCGGTACGTACCGGCCCGTACCGGCCGGTACGGGCCGGTACGGCATTCCATGGAATGAACAAAAGAATTAATAATTAATCCTCTAGTAAGCGGAAAATTTTTGCTTATTCTTTTTGTTGGAATTTCCTATTATCCTTTTTTTTTTGTTAAGGCAGCTAATATTAAACAACTTTAGAGTAAATACAATATAAGAGATTGTGAAACTGGTAGGATAGATGAGCTAGAGTCCCAAATTACTAGGCCTGGACAATTAGTTGCACTATTGGCCTCTCTATAAATATGAGTGGCTTCAAAGTTGACAAAGGTCTAAAAAAAAGATGATCCTGCTCTGATTAGGTCTTCGAACACTCAATCTAGCTGATCATTATTTTTAAATCCCCTTCTAATATGATGCTAATCGCTCTCAATACGGTAGTAGCATACACGGAAGCCCTCCCATACCACTCCAAGTCTCAACTTTAGCCAAATGGCACAATAATGACATTTGGATGAACACTGATTGCTACAACCAAGGACGAATAGGAACCTTTGATCACAAAGACCCCACATTGGTCCCACCACCCATGATACCACCATCAAAATTTGATCTTGATGCAAGCTAGGGATTTAGGAGGCTAGGATAGAAGTCTCAGGTTACCTTGACTTGGAATGAGAGTAATTCTCGGCTGCCTATTGTCTTACCGGCAGGACCGGTGGCTTGGTCGGTAAGTTCACCTCCGCAAAAGGCGGTTACTCGATTCGGTTCCCAAAAGGTGTAAGCCCCCGTGGGTTTTGGGGAAGAACAAAAAGATCCATCTTTAGTCCGCTCGATCTCGCAATCGAGGATTCCCATTCCCCTTCTCCCGAATCGAGGGTTCTCCGGGAACAAGAGACGATCCACTCCCAGGGCCTCTCACTTCGGAGGCGAGATGAAGCTTGCGGGGCTGAAATCGGTGGAGAACGCCCACGACGAGTCGATTTGGGCGGCGGCGTGGGTTCCGGCGACGGACGAGCGGCCGGCGCTTCTCCTGACCGGGTCTCTCGACGAGACGGTCCGGCTCTGGCGCCCCGACGAGCTCGCCCCGGCCGGGCCGCCCTCCCGGGGCCACGCCCTTGGGGTGATCTCCGTCGCCGCCCACCCCGCCGGCACTGTGGCCGCCTCCGCCTCACTCGACAGCTTCATCCGGGTGTTCGACGTCGACTCCAATGCCTCCATTGCCACCCTCGAGGCCCCTCCCTCCGAGGTCTGGAACATGCAGTTCGACCCCAAGGTGAGGTCTTTTGATGTTTTGTGGGACTACGGCTTCCATCTCTTCCATTCTTGAATGATCGCAAGTGCCACCGGTAGAATGATCGATGTGCTATTGATCTTGATCCCCATCGACTAGTGCTAATTCCAGTTCAAATTAACGAAAATAATATAGAAGTCCTCGTTCTAGTATATTAAATTTTTCATATATGGATGTGTTGGTCCTTGTTGTCAGATATTACTGTAGTTGTGAATCTCCTTTCAGGAACAAAGAATAAGAAAGAAAAATGAGACTTTTCAAATGGTTCTGAAGTTGTAGAAATGTATCATTCAGGAGCCCAGTACGGTAGGGTTTCTGGGAACCTAACTGCTGTGCTTTTGAACATTGGCTGTTCTTGGTTGAGTTTGTAAATTGGCGTTTCACCCAAACACTGGCCATTATTCCTTCTTACCATGAACGAATTTAAATTTTGCCTTCTTATCTACCGTCATTTGTGGCACATTTTAGAGTATGTTGGCTGTAACTTATTTGTGGTTTATGAATCAAAGGCCTCAAAAAGGTTGTACCTTCAGACCTTTTTGGCTGAGAAAAATATCAGGGATGTAAATCATGGCATCTCATTAATTTGCCCCTGATGCATGCCTTGCACATACATAGACATTCTCATTTCCTTTATACTTATTGTACACATAACAGATCTAGTGCATGGTGATTGTAATTTGTTTAGATCAAGTAAGGCCTATCAAATGGAGTCCAATGGACTTTGGTTCGAGGGCATTATTTGACAAATCTTCATTATGGGTGCAAGACAGTGTTTACCCCGAGGATTAACCACGTAGCTGGCCTACTTGTGGCTTAGACACACGCACTATCTAGTGCGCACATTTAGCATTACCAAGAACCATCCTGCCTTCATTGGAAATTATGAAATGAGATAATAGAACTTGCATGCTGGGTCCTTCAACATATTAGTTGATGATTGGCACTTGATGAGGTGTCCTTTTAGGGTCTAATAGATAGTGGGAACTGGTTTAGATACGAGGACAAGGATTTTTTTTTAATAAAAAAAATAGCATGGAAACGGTAGAAAATTATTTAAATTCTTTACTACATGCATTGAAGAAATTGGATGTGATGTTTGTCATCGAACATAAATTGATAAAAATAAATGATTAGAGTCAAAGAAAATCTTAAACAAGGTGGAAGTATTTGGAAGCGGATGAAGGACGGAAGCCTAGTATGTACGTACGTATGTATGTGTATATATATATATATATATGTATATATATATATGTATGTATGTGTATATATGTATGTATGTGTATATATGTATGTATGTATGTGTATATATGTATGTATGTATGTGTATATATGTATGTATGTATGTGTATATATGTATGTATGTATGTGTATATATGTATATATGTGTGTATATATATATTATATGTATATATATATGTATGTATGTGTGTGTGTATATATATATATGTATGTATATATATATATATGATGATGAAATTATTTGCTTTAACCAGACATTTCTTTTTTAGATTTTTAAAAATATAACACTTTTGGACTCTTGGAACTCACGAGACAAGCAACATGGTTAGGTACTCCACTTGAGTTGCCTCATTTTCATCAGTAAGTGTTGACATTTGGCACCTTTTTCTAGACTATCATGCAGAAGATTCTTTGTTTCAAGTGTTGGACACTTTAAGCGAAATTTAATTATACTTTTAATATCGAGTCGTCATGGTTAGTATCTTAACTCGTCTTTAAGATCCTTAAATGTACGTTAGGAATAACTCAGACAATGAGCAAACTCATGACCATTCTATTGTTTTATTTATCAGATATCATATGTCTCTCCCCTTCCCCTTTTCAATTCCTCTTTTTTGGGATAAAAATCATAACAACGGCTTAAGTATACTTAGACTCCATATGCATAGTTGTACATATTTTTGGAGGTTGCCATGGAGGATACTTAGACACTTGGAACCCATGCCAAGGTCCAAGTAATATTGAAAATTACTTAGTCTATGTTTGGTTCACTAGAAAAAACACTAGAATGGAATGAGGATTTTAATTTTGGCCCCATTCCAATGCTTGCCATGGTAATAAATAATGGTTTGGAATGATCATTCCCTCATTTGTAGGAACAGTGATTCCACTCATAAATGGGAGGAATGCCCATTCCCATTGGAATGAATGATATTTTTGGTAATAATTAGTTATTATTTATAATATAAATAGCAAAAAATAATATATCTGATACGAATTAATTATTTGATGTTTATGTTATTAAATAAAAATAAGTGATTTAATTAAATTTAACTAAAAATATTGTTTGATGGTTGAGGGGCCCATATGCAATATGCAAGTGCTTACATGGTTGAGCAAGACCGAGGGAGAAGCTGGGGGAATGTTTTTTTGGGGATTTTTCTGGATATATAACCTTACAAATTTAGCTTGTTACATATTTACTCTCCAAATGACATTATTTGCATATAGACCACTCAAACCATCTTGTTTTTGCATCGATACCCCTCCCATTATTTTTTTAACTAATGTTGTTAATAAACTAGTACTTTAAATATTAAATGACTTTATTATCCTTATTGCAGTAATATCCTTGACAAAATTGTATAAAAATATAGCTCTTTTAATACAAACTGAATATTAAATGTTTTCAAGGGCATTAATGTAAAAGGGTAATAGCATTAAGTGTAACTTAGAATGGTTATTTTTTCATTCCATCAGCTAAAAATGTAATGCATGCAAAAATAGGATGAATCGAGGAGTGGCTCTCTCTCCCCCTTATATATATATATATATATATATATATGGTGATTTTGGAGCGTAAATTTGCAATAAACTAAATTTGCAAGGTGTATATGTGCAAAGTCCTCTTTTTTGTGTGGGGGGTGGGGGAGAGAGAGAAGGGCAAGTGCAGAGGAGGAAGGGGGGGGGGGGGGACATGGGGTAAGTAGAGGAAGAGGAGGCACAAGGCGTATAAGCTTTTAATAGACGAAGTAGGAGGAGGAGTTGAAGGAGATGGAGAAGGAGGCTGAGAGAGAAGAAAAAAAGGAAAAAATTACGTAAATTGCCATTACTAATTGCTGGAGGAGTTTTCCCACTTCCTGTTTGCCATCCATTTCCGAGAGCCAACTAGCGGACAATATCCATCAGGATTGTATGCCTCAATGCCTCTTTGACTCTCTCAAAGAGCAGAGTTTGAGGGGCTGGTGAGAGTGACTGGTAGAGTGCTTTTAAAGCTTGTTTCATTCTTGTGCTGGTGAGATTTGATTTTCCTGCCCAATCTGCATGCAACTGCTTGATACGTAGATTGACTAGGGTGCATACTTAGGCTACTTGGGCCTGTGCAGAGATGCCTGGTGGACCACGGTGACCCAGCTACGTGCAGGCAGCCAGGCACCTGCATTGGCCTAATGTAGTCCAGTCATCGGGCAATGCCAGCATATGCTGGCACATATACAATATCCTAGACGACGTTTGGAAATGCTGCTCCTTACTTTCGTAGATGTCATTTTTTTGGGAAAAAAAAAGGTATGATATTAGAAACTTATAGGAGTGAGGTGTTTGATTGCAGAGATGATTTAAAGGTTTATAATAGTAGGCTATACTTTGAGTTATACTTAGAGACAAAATAAATAATTTCTGAATTCAGGTTTTGTATATTTTAGTGTTTCCAATGTACAATACTTGTACGTCTATTTTCGAAGGCAAATAACCTCGTTTTGCGAGGCCATGCATAAGACAGGTATTTATGATCTATTCTACATGAAAGAGGACACATAAGATATGTCCTTACAATACTGGTAGTGGGCCACCATTAAATCTGCAGTCTTCTACATTTGAAATTGTGGATTTCCACACATATTGACTGAAGGATCCCAAAGGTCTGTGGATATGGATTCATTGGCACAGCTAATGTCACTTAAGGAATTGTTGTTGTCTAGCATTTATATGCTTAATTTTCTATGGGTCTATGGCTTGTTGTGCCAATTTTTGGCATCTATGATTAATGTTCTATGGACAACCAAAAAAGGTTAATGTTCTACATATTTATACTTTTTTGTTTCTTACATCCCATTATTAAATTCTGTGGGAAATATACAGTCCTGTAACTTTTTTATTACTGATTAATTCAATGTGCATGTATTCTCATATCATGTCTGTCATTCGCACCTATTTTGGAGTTCTAAAGTTCAAAATGATGTATCTTGTCTGGAACATTTACCCGTAGTGGTACATGAGAAACATAGAAGATGTGTGTGTTACTTCTACCATACTAAACATGAAGTGAAGAATGCTTTAAATTTTGTGAATATGTAGATTTTATTGATTTCTTTAAATAGTTCTTCTATTTTCCAAAAGATAGTTTGGATATGCACAACCTAGGCTGAGGATGCACCAGTATGAAGGAACGATTTGATACGTTAGAAGGAAAGAGACGTCGAAGTAGACCGAAAATTACATGGATGAAGTATTAAAGGAGGATTTGACATATGGCCCTAAACCGAGCGGATTGGAGAAAAATGATTCATGTAGCCAACACCAATAAGTTTGGGATAAGGCTTAGTTGACTTGAGTTTATTTGCAAAATGTTGTTTGCTAGAAATGCTATCTTCGCACATCTGAGCTACATTCCTGATCCAATGCGTCTGCTTTTAAGCATTTAATTTTGGAACACTTTCTTATGAACCCTTGATGATTTTTTAGTTTTATCATCTTTGAATTCAAATATTGAATATTATGTTATCTTTTTCATTGACAACCTCCATTGAACAAAATTTTGGCTATATGATCCCCCTCCCACCTCCAGCCCCAAAAAATATCCATGGTAAGATAATTTTTATTAACAATCTTATCAAATTAATTGTCTCCTGCAGGGTACTTTTTGGCAGTTGCTGGTGGTGGCAGTGCTTCAGTCAAGCTGTGGACACTTCAACTTGGCAGCTTATTGCCAACCTTGCTGTTCCGCGCCCAGAAGGAGCCCGACCTGATAGGACTGGAAGTGGCAAGTTGTGCTCTCTGTTGCATGGAGTCCTGATGGCAAGCGATTAGCTTGTGGATCTATGGATGGCACGATTGCTGTCTTTGATGTGGCTCGTGCCAAGTTCATCCACCACCTTGAGGGCCACTCTGGGCCAGTTAGGTCCCTTGTGTTCTCCCCAGTGGATCCCCGTGTGCTCTTCACTGCTTGTGATGATACCCATGTGCGCATTATGATGCAGATGGGAAGAGCATGGTTGGAGCTATGTCAGATCATGTGAGCTGGGTACTGAGTGTAGATGCCAGCCCAGATGGTGCGGCCATAGTGACTGGGTCCAGTGATAAGACGGTTCGTCTTTGGATCTCACCATGAGAGCTGCAGTGCAGACAATGACCAACCACTCGGCCCAGGTGTGGGGTGTAGCATTCCGGCCACCTGGGGGACAGGTGTACGTGCAGTGCGGCTTGCAAGCGTATCTGATGACAAGAGCATCTCATTGTATGATTATCAATAATATCGACAAAGATGATAACCATGAGCTTGCTAACTGAAGCAGTGCCAGTAAGGTTCGTGTTTCATTGTCTATCTGGCTTACTGATACTTTTTTCATACAAAATCTGACACCTCATGAAAGAGTGCAAACCGAAAGTTTGGTTTGTGTATGCTGTCTGTCACCTGTTGGTGTGCTAGTGCAATTTCACTGACTGAAAATTGGAAACATCCTTGAGTATGACTTTTTTACTGGATGTTGCGTTAGGGTTTTACAGCTACAAGTCATCTTACCTATTTCTTTTTACTTGGCACTGTTAATTAGAATCCTTCTATAATTGCAATGTTACTTGAGTGTGCCATGATGGTGATTTGATGCACATGATGAGTTTATTTACTTCATGTAGAAACATGGATTTTGCCGAGTTAAAATGCATTACTTTGTCAACCTTTGCCCAGTCTCCAGATGAACAGGACAGTTGAGGTCAACAGGATGCCGGTTATCATGCTCCATTAGCCAATTGATGATTATTTCATCTTTGTATGTTTTCAGTTTTGCCTATACTGCGACTGTTCTGCTACTGTTCGTTTTTGAGAAATATCCTACATTGCAATTGATATGTGAGGCCCACCTGTAGCTATTTGGTAAGGTTGCAAGAGTGATAGCTTTTGCAATTTTCTCCAGCAGTTGCTTATGGTGGTCTCGGGGCTCATACATTTGAGAATCATTCTGTCTTGGTTAATCAAAAACCTTAACCTTGAGGAATGTTGACTTGCATTCATCTATCAACGTTTGTGAAATTTCTACATATTGGTCTCAAGCTGATATTGGCTTTACATATCAACGCCAAAGATCTGGCCAACTAACCTCTTTAAGCTGGATGAAGCAAGACAAACAGGTGAGATAAGATGAGTAACCAGGTTGATTTTATTAGCTACATATTCTTATTCTATTATAGCCATAGCCTCATGGAGTCATGTATATTCATTCATGCAACCTAGCTTCTATTAGCAAGCTAGAAGTTATCTATTAATAATATAATATATAGGTTTTTCCTTGGTTCCTAGTGAGATTCTTTCTCCAACTTAGAACTACATAAGATATGGAGCATTGGAACGATCTTCAGTAATGACAAGCTTCCTTTGAAAGAGCATTGAACAATGGTAATAGAAGCTCTAAAGTAGCAGACTTGCATCCAAGCAGACTTGCTGCGAGACGGTAGCCAAAAAGCGTTTTTCCCCCTCCATGGCCACCTTTTGTATTTCCTGGTTACGAAGGCTTGATAAGCTGAAAACAATTGAAGTCCTGAGAGTAATAGAAGGAAAGCCTGGTTATATTGGAATTGGTGTACACATTTTAAATTCCTAGGCAAAAGCACTTGAGTGGTAACTTTTAATTTCTAGGTAATTTGCTGTGTAATGGATCCATAGAATGAGTTTGAATGTGTTCTAAATGATAAGCAAAATGACTGGGAGTTTGGAACAAAGTAGGGACATGATGCAAATCAAAGAGCGATCTCCTCATGGTACATTCTGATCATATTACTCGAAGAACCAAAAAATTTTACATACAAATGTTGTTACAAGAGCATGATACTAGCTTGGTTTTAAGTATATGATAAGCAAAATAACTGGGATTTTGGAACAAAGTGTTATCATGATGCAAATCAAAGAGTCGATCTCCTCATGGTACACTCTGGATCATATTACTCAAAGAACCATAAAATCTTGCATACAAATGTTGCTAAAAAAGAAACGATACAAGCATGGTTTGAACTTCGAATCACCACATAAAATCGACAGCTTAGTGGGAATTAAAGCTTACGAGAACAGGCTGCTACTATTCATAGCCCACACCAGTTCACAAAATATCCATGTTTGCGCTTGCAACAATAAATGATGTGCTGTGAATTTAACTTCCATTAGTAGCAACCCTTCGGAAAACATTTGCTTATACCACTCTGACATGAATGATGCTAGGCACCTCCTAAACCACACTTCTTGACCAAGCAAAGAAAACTGGGGTAAATGCAGAAACTATTCACAACATATTGCTTCATGTTCTTGCCGTAGCTTCTCCCAAAGACACAGCATCAGCCTTGGTCCTTGATAGTGGGCAAGAACGTAATCGGACTCACAGCCAGCATTATGAAACCGATCATCATTAACATACTTTACCTCTTGACCGCTCCTTTTGAATTCTTGAATCCAAATTCCAGTTGCTACATCTTCTAGTTTGAATAGCTAAAACACAATATACATGAGAACAACAGAAAAGAAAGATAAAAGTGTTTTTCTAGTTATTGTAGACAAATTTCAGGAGCATTAAAGCATGAAGTAATCTCGCCTTACTTGGAGATTCTTTCTTGGTGACCCCAGGCAATAAATTTTGCAATATCTCTGGATATGATGTATCCAGGGCCATGAGCCCAAGGTGGATATTTATCATGTGGCCATTCCTGCAAAAATGAGAGCCTGAGAAAGTTATTATCCATTCGATCAGCTAAAAATTATTTAACCAACTAGTGTTCTTTTATAAGACTATGCATACCTCTTGACTGATAAACCATTTGCTATCCTTATCTCTATGGGTGACGATTCAAATGAGATAAGGCCATACAAGAGCCCATTGGAAACACTTTTATTGAGACTAGAAAGCACTTCATCAATCCTGACAAAAGCATCATCATCTGTTTTCATGATATATTTTGCAGGGAGAATTTTCGTCTGCAAATTTCAAAAAAGTATATTGTTATAGAAGTAATCGTATGCATGAACTAAAAATTACTTGAAGACCAGCAACATGTATGGAATATACTCAACCCGGCCCCAACACACACAACACACAAAAAAAGAAAAAAAAACCCATTAATTCATATTTACCAAGTAACACCAGAAAACCCATAATTACAATAAAACCCCTTTTCCATAAACTCTGTATCTAAGGTACATGGGTTTTGAGTTTTGACTATGGTTGAAAAGACAGATTTGCCCCTGTCTTCACTTATGTAATTTAACCAATGATTCATTTTACTTGTGTAACCTTAACACCTTTTCCATAAACTTGTAATTAGGTACATGGGTTGTGAGAGTTTTTACTATGGTTGAAAAGAGTCCTCACTTATGTAATTTAACCAATGATTCATCTTGTTAACCTTAACACCAACCATAGGATAATATGAAAATGCAAGGTTTAAATATGCATATTTTCCAATAAAAAATTTTACATAACTGAGGACAAAATAAAATTGAAAAATCAATCATATGAATGAACTGAAAATTACTTGAAACCTGATGTTATAGGTTGGCCTCCTTTGATAGAAAAAACTTTAACATAGTAAGGCGAGTACATATTGGCCATTGGATCAGAAAGTTGCACAATAATGAGTCAGGTCAGGTCAAACCTTTCAGATTCCAGTTGACCTCATGGCCTGCCTCGAAACTAACACAACCATGTATTGTACAATGTATAAACATGTTTATATCATTAGCATTACTGATAATATGCCCAAATAAAATAGTGGTTCTGTGTACTTGTATGTGCACAACCACCGACACGCCAACAAGCCTTCAAAAAAGTGTTTTAGTTCTTCAAAAGGATAAATTTAGAGGTAAAGAAGAAAACTTATATTTTACAAGAAAATGTTTTTACCCAAGGATACAAACAGCAATTGTCTTCAAAGTGATCAAGCTGTAATAGTCAACAAAAGGCATCAGCTGGATACTCCATACGTCTGAGCTTCTCGCACAGTTCCAATTGACTTGCTTGTTCTTTGTGCTGCATGTTGGAGATGTATAAACTCATGAAGCAGCACTAGTTGTTATAAAGATAAAGTGCAAACTTGGCTTGCGAGAATAGCATAATATGGCCATGGCAGGTGCGAGATTATCTCTTAAAAAGGAAAAGATTGTGGGTTGGCGGTGAAAAGGTCAGCAAAAAAAGGGAAATCATCTCAAAGAACACTACAATATGATAATAACATCACAATACAAACTCCTTTCTGTTCATTTATAACAATTTAAATATATAAATCTACATATGTTACTAAAGCTCTTATATAGCAATGAGTGCCAGGAGGGGCACCCATACACTGAGTACTCAGGTTTCCTGCAGGATAATGAGGGTTTGACTAATAAAGCTTGCTTAACTGACCAGTAAGGCCTTAATAATGGTGAAATAAGATGAACTTCAGACATATTAATAACTGATGTGATAAGGTATCTCAGTTAGTGTAACGGAATGTTTTCGTCATATAATTGCATGAAGAATGATAATACATATTACTTGCTGTCTACTTAAAATCATATCTATATCAGTTGATAACGTTAAGAGTCAGTATGTCTTTATTTTATTTATCAATTATTACTCTTTAGTAAATCACATAAGGCTTAATATTTCCAGAAAGCATTTGACAACAGGTTTGAGATCATGCAGATGAATAAAAATTAGCCACAGCTAAAAGAACATGGAATAATATCGCTGTAATTAACATGGAATAATATTGCTATACATTAAAGTTATGGTATAAAGCACGCCAAATTTTATAAAGCTTGAAGTAGTGCGGCCCATCGGAATGCCCCATCCAACAGATTTGTAATTTGCAATAGGTATTCTATCATACCTTGGTAACACATCCTAGCCAGTTGAAATAACTCGACGTAGTATGCCTTTCATGTTTAGCTGGATCCTATCAACAGGATCACAGTTGCAAATATCAACTCTATATCCTATCACAGTCACAGTAAAAGAATCACAAAAATGCTTATAAAAAGGAAACTTTGTCACATGAAGGTTATGGTACATTGAGCAATTTTTCTTATGTCAGCATATTCAGCATCAGCAAGGGCATCATCTTCTACAAGTACGTTAAGTCCTTAAGCGATCTTGTTTTTCACTAGTACTTTCCCTTAGATAGAATTCTATTTCCATCAACAATGTTTAATGTCCATTTTTCAACCTGTCCTAAACAGTTCGATCGTCTGTCAACTGCAATTCATGACAAACTGCATTCGAATCTACAAAGCATGTGGTAAAATGATGAAGATTGTGAAAATGGAAATAAAAGTTCCACAACAAATGCTGATGAAAAATAAAAGTGCAGATAGTTAACCTAATATTTTTTTTCAAATACTTGAGCATTTGACAATCTTAAATTGAGTCAGGTTCACTTACAAGACCAGTTAAGAACCGCACAGCTACATTGCCTGAACGAACCGCTTCATATTGCATCCAAGACCTTCTTAAAGCCATTCTACGTTCAAAATTGTTTGCAGCTGAAGAGACGCCAACTAGCATCAAAATCCTTCTTTTGGGAACCGACGGTGCTTTGAGAACCTTAAGATCACCAATTAAATCAAGATCTATAGAAACCGGCAGTCCATTAGCCAGGGAGGACAAGAGCCGCAAATCACCTGATACCCGGACTTCACTAACTGACCAAGGCTCAAGCCTCTGCACACATAAACATGCAGCATCAACTCAAAACTATAGCTAACATCTTCCTATACCTAATGGAAGTAAGCTCTGCTCCTTACCTCCCTATATGCAAAAGATGTTTCGTGCCTTCCATTTACTGTCAAATGAAATCCTTCCAGTCCAGCCCACAGTGTGGCAGTAAAGGGATGCCCTTCAACAAATGGGGAACCAATACTCAGGTGGGAAGAATGCTTTAATTTTTCAGCTGGCTTCTCACCATCAGGCCGACTCCCATTTAAATTCTCCGGAACTACACTCTCGCCCAATTGCTCATTGCATCGAACAAGCTCATCAACTATATTCATTTCAATATCGGTTCACATTACTTGAAAAACAATACGATTCTAAGACAATACTCAACACTTTTGTATTTCAATATACATCAGGTTTCATCAATCCAAAAACAATAAAATTAAAGTACAATGTTGAGTTGAAAAAAGGTTATTCGAAGTTCTTTAATGCTTCGGAAAGTTCCCATTTTGATCCAAGAAGTTACCTTTGAGACTGCTATTGGCGGCGGCCGAGCCATGAGCCGGGCACTGCTCCCATTCTCCCATCCGCCCTCTACCGTCCATGAATTCTGAGCCACGAGCGGGCCATCTCCTCCAAGCTAACATTGCAACGGAGAACAATGGGCGGCTCCGCACCGCTGTCCGGAAGGCGAGACCCAACGAGCTCGATCCCGAACCTGCTGCTGCCATTCCGACCGGTGGGAATCCCGACCACGGTGACCGCAGAGTCCTGCACGAACCCACACGGGATCTCCAAAGAGCTACCGCTGCCATTAACCGCAAAGGGGCAACTTTTCCTGTCGACTTCGGCATTGGAACCACCGAAAGGCGCTGCCTTCTCCGGTTTCGGCACCGAGGGCGGCCAGAAGTTCCGTCCAGGCGGCAGCAGCCTCCCGGACGCCGTCGGCGGTGGCGGGGAGGGCGTCGGAGCGGAGGAGGAGGGGGCGCATGTGGGCCCATGCGAGCTTCGAGCTGGGGTCAAGTTGGGGACTGTGAGTGGAGTTGGGGGAAGGGAAGAGGACATCGAGGCCCGGGAGGGAAGGGAGGAGGTGGGCTTTAGGGGCGAGGGAAGGACGAGGTGGTGGGTGGCTCCGGCGGGGCTGGCGGTGGGGAGACGCGGCGGCAGTGGCGGCAGAGGAGAGGAGGGAAGGAGGGCGTAGCGGAGGAAGAGGAGGAGGGCGAGAGCGAGGATGACAGAGCCGCCGGTCCATTTCTTCATCTCCCACAGGCATCGGCGGGAGAAGAACAAGAAGAAGAGAAGAAGGGAGAAGGGAAACAAAGCTCAGAGACGAGGTTTTCGGGGTGGAATCTCGACTCTCTTACTAAAGTCGGCATCTTGCGACACCGCCAACTTCTGAAAGAAAGAATAAAATGATCTCTTACAGGAAAAAAAATCTATTAATCGGCAAAATAGATCTGGTTACTTGTTTTGGTCGCGATAGGTCTGGTCAAGTTAGTTCAGTGTCTTGCATCAAGAGATGTCAACCTAATTCAAACTCAAGTTGACCTTATCTGTTAGTGTGCTGATCAGCTTAGATTCAATCTTGCTGATTTAGACCTGATCTTGTCCCTGCCAAAAGTTCAAAAATAGAAAGATTTTTTTAGATTCTATACCATTTGAAAGCGTCAGTTTTTTTCCCCTTTCCATGGAATAAACACAAAAGATCGGGGAAGGAACATAAGAATAGACTCACCCGTTTGGGAAATTCCTAGAAAAATAGGATGCTATATTATGTTTAAAATTTTTTTTTTTATATTAATTGCTATAAATTAAAGTCTAAAATTGTGGCTAAATACTCACTCATGGTATCTTCTCCTTGGCTATTCCTTATATAGAAAGTAGAAAGTTTCGCTAGTTAACTTTGGACTACCATAGTACTTCATTTATCTCTTGTTGCTTGGAAGGAAAAGTTAGCGAAGTGCACGTTTTGTTAGCAACAAGATAACATTTTGCTACAAACTAAAAACATTAGTATTGATTCAATAACTTGTGTTTTTCAAATTTTTAATTTACATATTTATCTGAGTTAGTTGTCTTGGTTTGACAGATTGTGATACTTTAGCTCGAATCCAATCGAATTTACTACTTGCTTAGCCAGTTCCTGATCCATGAATTTTGTGTGTTGAATTAAGAATTAAGTAAATGTTATTAAACTTGCACACTTAATGATTCTCTCTCCCAGGTATCAAAAACATATATAGGTACCTCTCTCCCTCATAAACTCATATCCACTTGCACATACAAGAGTCCTTATTAGTTTTATTAGAAAAATACAAATATTAAATTCTTTTTTTGAGGGTGAATCTGGGATAAAGGTAAGGTTGTTTCATTGTAGCTAGAGGTCCCAAGTTTCGGATATGAAAATAGCTTTGTTACATGCAAGATAAGATATTGTACATCTAACCCTCTTTGGATATGATAATTGCCAAACCTCGAGCTACCTTAAGTGTCAAATCTTCTTTCTGCAAAAGATATATAAAATTTTTGATTGAAACTATACTCATATTAGTTGCATGTTTATGAGGACGCGGCCAGACATATTGTTAGGAATGAGTGAGAGAAGAGAGTGAGAGTATGTGTGTGATTAAAGAAATGGAATTGAAGACTTTGATCGGATTTAAACTTAATTTAAATCTGCGTATGCAAATACAAGAGTTTAAGATTGAGTGGTTATTTGTTAGTCCAAAATTATCTATTATTAACAAATTTATAGAAGGGAGATTGTCTAGTACTAATCAACTCATGGGCAATAGTAATGCATAATCAACTTGCAACTTGCTTACAAACACAAACCACAAAAAAAACCTATTAATGCCAAGCTACTACCACAATGAAATCGGCCCTCCAATGATTCATAAATGAGCCGAAATCCTCTACAGTATATGTTTGGCACCGCGGAATACTATACATCCCTCGATAGCTGTCATGTTATCTGATCACAAACATGAACATCTGTTTGCATCTGATGGATACATCATATTTGCTAGGCAATACGGTATATCATGTTTAACAGCCGTTCATCTTCATGATTAGATGACATGTGCAATCCACATATACAAAGCATCCAAACCTCTTAAATTCTCATCACTTGTCCATGTTTTGCGAGAAACATTAATGGAAGTATTTTTCCAAAGGAGAAAAACTAAAAAAAATGACGTTAGAATGTTGCAATTTTAGCGAGAAATCGATGGAATCGGTGCAAGCCCACCACACAATAGTGTGCCCCAGGCTCTTTACACTGTGGGGCCCGTTTTTCTGCCACCAATCATCTCCCACGTATATCCCCTTCCGTGGGCCCCATCCGATCTGGTCATCACCTATAGGCCTACCTGGGGTCCACCAAGCCGAATAAGTGACGAGTCACTACAATATCCAGCGGTGGAGCCGATCGGGACCAGCCGTCTGATCTTAAGGGCAATTTCGTACATTTCCACCGATATCAACCGTCAGATTTCGACTCGACGGCGAGATCTCAACAGAGGCCGTGATTTTAAAGCTCCAGACCAAAGTAGTCCAAACAGACTTTTACTGCCGAAAGTTGGCTTCTCTCCCCAACCCGTTGAACTCGTTTAAGAGAGGGAACCACGTGGGAAACGCTGAGAAATACGTTTCTTAAGATCTCTTGGATGGGAATCGCTTTCTGGACCGGATTTCGGAGGGGATTATAAATTATACTGCTTAACTCCTTAATTAAGGGCATTTTCGTCATTTTAAGGATAATACAATGGATTAGATGGAGTTCCGAGCCCGGGTCTCGGCGGGGGGCAAAAGGCGTGTTCGGAGATTGGGGCTAATCTAGGTACAAGTTTCCGCATACTAATATACGCGATATATCGCATCGACCGTCCAACTTCTGCCACGATGAGACACCATGGACGGTTAAGCTTGATACCTGCCATGAGCGGATTTGCTATGTTGATACATTTTTTCCCGAACTTTGTGCTCAGGGTGGAATATCACTGAGGATAAGGGAAAGGCAACAATCTCGTGTACTCCCATGATGAAAAAAAGAAGAAAGGTAAACTTATAATGCACACAAAATCACACCTTTCAGGAAAAGAACCTCACTCCACAGTTCTCGTGCGGTCCCATTAGCTGGCGATAAGTTTAATTCGGAGTGAGTTTCCAGGTTCGGTGCTTATTATAATGAAAAACATCTTTATGAATCGGCAGGAAGACAATGAAGGTGGGTGGTCTGATACAGTCAACCAGAACGGAAAGGACGATAGAAGTCCACGGCCAATCCACGAAACTACACGGGCCGCTCTCACTAGGAAACACCTTAACGCGGGTGATCCGCGTCTGCCGTCCCATGTTGTACACGAACCCATCATATCGTCATATACTGCGAATAGACGTTCCTGATGCTTCCTAAAAGGAGACGGGCACGGCAGATCTGGAGTAAACGTAGAAATTGTTGTACGGGCGTTTGGATGGGAGTTGGTACGATAGGGGAGCATCGTCCTCTTCTTTGACTGCCATCACCCTCCTGAGGCTCGTTAATTTAACTTAAACAGATTAGATTAATTAATCGTGGAAGTGAATTAATTAAATGCAAGAGAAGAGAGAAAACCCGCGATCTCTTTGTTCATATCCTCTCTCGCCTTCTCGAACCCTAGAGGAGGAGGAACAAGAGGAATTCGACGAGGGTGAAGGCAAGGAAGAAGAAGAAGAGATCGATTTCTCTCTCTTTATCTTTATGCCTCTCTCTGTTGATTCTGCATTCCCGTTGTTTTGCTGCGGATTTCGACGGGGATCCGAGCTATCAGAGGTTTGAAATTTGATCTCGGTGAGTATCTCGTCCCGAATCGTCTATTTTTCTGCAATTTTTTGCTTAATTCGTTGTTTTTTGGGGAAACTTTCCTGGATGTTGGGCTTCATGGGGTAATTTGATCAGATCGGCTTTCTTTCTAATTTTCTTTTGGTTTCGATTTTTCCGGTCTAGATCGTGGCTTGATCTCTCTTGGGCGATCTGTTCGATTTGTGGAAAAGTAACAGGAAGGAGATTGGGTGGTAGATTTTGGCAATTTTTGGATGGTTTTAATGGGTCTTGCTCTTGTACCAAAAAATGGGTCTTGCTCCTGCTCTGTGATTCCGCTCCATTTATGTGGTCTTGTGCCATTGAAGGGAGTTTTCTAGTTTGATTCCAAGCTTCCGTTCTTGCTCTGGAGTCTTAAAGTTCGAATGGAGAAGCGACAACTATCTCTCCGCTCTCTATTGTGAACTTGCATTTGAGTTTGAGCTGCCATTTACTTCGGCGTCATGGAGTGTTTCCTTTAGATTTTTTGCGTCCCTTACTAGGAGGAATCAAAAATTTGCAGTAAAAGATGGATTTTTTTGCTCTTTGATGTATGTTTTGGCTTGAAATATCTGTTATATAGATCTTGTAGATCCGAGCTCATTTTTGCATCGTTTTTTTGCTCATTTTTGCGTCATATGAAGTACATGGGGCTTGGCAGCCCGATACTTAGCGTGTACTCATCCTTCGAAGCTTTATATTTTTGCATTATGCTGAATTTGTGTAGATGGTAGCATAATAATTATCAGTTGAAGAACAGCAAACTTGTCATGTTTATGCGCGTTGACTGAATTGGCAAATTCATGGTGCTCAGAAACAGTGGAGATTTTTTTTGTTTGTTTTTTGATGAAGAGAGACAATGGAGATAAGTTCAGTGGTTTGCAGATTTGGAGCATTCAGTTGAAATTTTAATATGCTTTGGTTTTGATATGTGCTCTGGAACTTCTTGGTTTATTGTCAGTCTTGTGTGGTTGTTGAGTGTGCTGTCCACTTCTGGTAGTGTAAATATCCATGGATATCTTTGTAATGTTTCATGTAGGTACTTATGCACATGCATCAGTGCTTATATGTTTTTCAATCCTATTTATTCACACTGTGTGGCGCGGTGCTCATATCATTTTCACATGCTGATGAGCATGTACCCAGTGCGAGTGTGTGCACAAACATATCTTGGCATCTCACATTTTTATTTTTATTTTATTTTTTGAATAAGTATTAAGACAGTCTACTAACAGTTTTTCCACTTTTCCACTAGCATTCTTTGCTGACATGTATCACCCTTTATTTTTTTGAACAGGCAAATGACCAGGTGGCTTAAGACTAAATTGCTTATATAGGGAACTGGGATTAGTTCTGCAGATTTCTGTCTGCTGCAGATGGCTTCTCTGAGTATGGCACGCTCATCTGGACTGAAAAACACCAATGTCAATAGTGTTGCTGTGGATAGGTTGCCTGATGAAATGATGATATGAAGATAAGAGATGATAAAGGTAGTGAAAAAACACCAGTTCATAACCATTATGTTTCTCGCCCTAACAAACAACTTTGAAAGTAAATTCGTGTAATTTGGCAAATGAATTGCTACCTTTGTCTCTAATTTGATGCTATTCTATAGGAAGTTGAGGCTACTGTTGTTGATGGAAATGGACAGAGACAGGTCATATAATAGTAACAACTATTGGAGGTAGAAAGGCCAGCCAAAACAGGTGGATGCAATGCAGTAGGCATCACTCTATAGTCTATAACATATGAAGATTTAGTTGAGAATATGTTATCTATTTAAAATTTAGTCACAGAAATGATGTCACATTGTTGTTTTTTTTCTATTAATTGTTTACATATGCTTACTTCACTTGCTGGATAGTATACAAACTGCAGAATTTTTCAATAATGAAAGTTAACTCTTTTTATTTGGCAGACTATAAGTTACATGGCTGAGCGTGTTGTAGGGCATGGATCATTTGGAATCGTGTTCCAGGTTGGTCTTTTGGTTGCTTGAGCTGGGAACAACGTTGTCTATTGTGATCGATGGGAACAGGATGAATCTGCACATTTCTGTGCTTTTATTATGACCTAGGTTCCAATGCTGCAATTCTACATGTATCATTGATGGGTTATGTTCTCATATTATGGCTAACCATACTATTTAGCGTTCTTGAATTGTTTTTGATATTCAGGCAAATGTCTAGAGACTGGTGAAACAGTAGCAATAAAAGAAGGTTCTTCAAGATAAGAGGTACAAAATCGTTGAGCTGCAAACCATGCGTCTGCTTGACCATCCAAATGTTGTCTCTTTGAAGCATGCTTCTTTTCGACAACTGAGAAAGATGAACTATACCTTAACCTGGCTGCTTGAATATGTACCTGAGCTGGTTCATCGTGTAATAAAACACTACACAAGATGAATCAGCGGATGCCATTGATATATGTAAACTTTACATGTACAGGTATGATTGGTTGATATTGCTATGTCATTCTATATTTGGAAAATTTATTTGGTTGTGAGGTGGTTGTTATGCTTCGATGACCTCTAGCAGGTATTAAACAGCAACAAAAAAAATCGAGTACTGTGATTTCTTTTTCTTTTTTGCTGATAAAGTTTTATACTTTTTCTGTTCTGTCTTTTGAAAGACTTCCATCAATGACTGTCTAGCTTGTGGTTCCTTATGTCATCTCAGCCCATGTCATCTCAGCCCAGTCTGTTACAAAATCTATTGAGGAAATTTTGAGGTGCACATTTCTGATTCTCTTTTAATTAATTACAGATTTGGTAGAGCATTAGCTTATATTCATGGCAGTATTGGAGTGTGCCACAGAGACATCAAGCCTCAAAATCTTCTGGTATGCTTAGGATATTCTTGAAATGAATTTGCAATATATGCATCTTTTGTATTGGAAGCACCAGTCTCCTACTGATACGTAAAAAAATGGAGGAGGTTATATAAAGCTTTAATTTAATCTTTTGAGGATGTAATGAAAGATTTTTTTAAATAAAGAAATCACATGTGAAATTTAGGTTGATTTCAGTTATGCCTGCTTCCATTTAAAATGGGCTGAAGACTGCTCTGCTATTATACATCATTCATAAATACATATGCAATTTTTATTATTCCATCAATTCTTCATCTTCATAGGCCTTCTACAGAATACAACTAAGCATCTCTCTGTAACAGGTCAACCCTCATACACCCAGCTGAAGCTGTGTGACTTTGGAAGTGCAAAAGTTTTGGTATGTGATTCATCTTGGAACTCTGATTTGTTGTTGGTTTGCTGACTTTGACTTAATTAATTATCCCATGTGTTTGGGTTTTAACAGGTGAAAGGGGAACCAAATATATCATACATCTGTTCTAGGTACTACAGAGCTCCTGAGCTTATATTTGGTGCCACGGAGTATACAACGCAATTGACATTTGGTCTGCTGGCTGTGTTCTAGCCTGAACTCCTTTTAGGACAGGTAGAGTCAACGTAATGTTCTTAAGGAAAAGCTATATATCACGTTGCTACTGATCAACTCGCCTTCCATTTACCGGGAGATGTCGAAGTTGATGATTGGCAGAGGGCAAGCGGGGCCTGACCGAAATGATTGACCCCATTTGTGTTTGGCACCAATCGCCAAATGCCACATCCCAGGTGAACTGAGTGGTGATCATTAGTTGGTGACGGGTAGCAGTACTCCTATTCTTACATATATCACTCTGGAATTTGAAAAAAAAAAATCTTCCTAACTTATGTGCAAAATTATTATTCTTTTGACTGGCAACAGCCTCTCTTTCCTGGTGAGAGTGGAGTTGATCAACTTGTTGAAATTATTAAGGTGACTTGACTGCTGATGCTTTTTGCATCTTGTAATTTGATACTAACAAAACAAATTCTGGCCAATCCCCTCTTTCTTAATTTGGCTATTTTCTGTTCCAGATTCTGGGCACGCCAACAGAGAAGAAATTAAATGCATGAATCCAAATTATACGGAGTTCAAATTTCCACAGATCAAGGGCTCACCCGTGGCACAAGGTATGATCATTTTCCTTGCTTGTTACTGCCTTTTTTGTTTTTATCCCTGTTTTCTTTGACTTGTCTTCTCCTGCTAAAAGTGCAACCAAATCTTCTCCAATTTCTCATCAGATCTTCCATAAAAGAATGCCACCTGAAGCTGTTGATCTTGTCTCGAGGCTTCTTCAGTACTCCCCAAATTTACGGAGCACCGCTGTGAGTATATATCCAAGACACTTTGTAGCTTTTGTGCCAAAGGGCCTTTAATCTTTCTAATATATGGTTTGGATGTTAACTGAACAATTGTTATCCGATGCAGCTGGAGGCATTAATTAATCCATTCTTTGACGAGCTCAGAAACCCAGATACCCGTCTGCCAAATGGTCGGTTTCTACCCCCGCTCTTTAACTTCAAGCCTCATGGTAAGTACTAAATGACATGACCGTCCCATGTTCCATCTGTGCCTGTCTTTTTGCCCTCTAGTCATGGTGCTTATTGACTATATTGAGCAGAGTTGAAGGGAGTTCCCATGGAGATTGGCGGCAAAGTTGATTCCAGAGCATGCAAGAAGCAATGCACCTTCCTAGGATTGTAATTTGTTTAATTGGATAGTATTACTGATAGCTCATGTGTACTATGCAAGGCAAAAGAAATTGTGATCTAAGAACTTCTTTGCACGTGTGAGGCAGTACTCTTTCTTCTTGTTTCCATTGTATTATGGCTGCTGCCTAGTTCTGTAAAGCAGATTGGTGTCTGCTGTGGATCTCCCAAAACCTCAATGGTCTCTCCGCTAACCTTGCTTTGATCCACGCCTCATGTTTATAACGTTACTGAAGCAATACTTTTCTGCTTGGTTTATGGATTTGAAAAAAAAAATACAAATCTTTCGTTGATGCAGCTCTTAGAGGGGTCCGACCTCTTTTATTAATATTATTGTTATTTTCTCTTGTTATCACTCAAGCTTGTTTTATCGTGATAGGTTCATTTATTTCCATATTTAACTGCTTTGCTTCCTGTCTTAGGTCCTATCAAAGTATTTAGCTTACTATTATCATTGGGAGCTTTCAGATTCATATATAGCTTTAGCACTTCAGTTGCAGTATTTGGATCCATGCAATTGTTACTTAAAAGGTGATATGGATGCTTAGTAATATCTTTTTGTTCCCACTTCTAGTTACCACATAAATATGTGTAGATGATGTTCATTTTCTAAATAGTTTTATCCTGCATGTATTGTCTGTTTAAAAGTGCTTCGATTTGATGTCATCTTCTAACTTGTCTATTAAGGCATTTTGCATTGTATTTCTCTGTTAGCATTTGTTATCCTTTCTTTTCTTGTGTGTGTGTGGATTAATCTAGAATGATCAGGTAAGATAAGTAAATTTTCTGAGAAATGAAACCAAACCGGAAGCATATAATAGAATTATATAATTATTACTATATCAGCAATCATATTAGTATAATATAGTATATATTATAAACTGATAAAGCAATATTTTGTCCTAATACTTCTTATATTCATGTTATTAAACAATAATCTTAGATCTTTTACCATAATATTATATTTAATATTGATATAATATTATTTATACTATTAAATAGTATCAATATTAATTGGCTCTGTCCTCTAGGGGGGTAACTGTGTTGTATTTGAGCCGACTGAGACGTACCTTGTTGAAACTGAGTACCTGTATCCCAATGATAATAAAAATCTAATATCTAGTATAATAATACAAATATAATATCATATCTAGTGTAATAATATAAATATAATATTATAATAATAATTATGGTAACATTGTCGTTATAACAATATGTTTGAATAATATAATAATAATTAATAATTATGTTGAAACAAAATCTATTATTAATAACATATATCATTAAATAGTTTATAATAACAGTTATACTATGCGTATTTTAAAGTAATATTAATTTTAAAAACAATAAAATTAATCTTCTTATTTAATATTAAATAATTAAAATGACTAGTATACATAATATAATATTATGTTAATAATATAATTTGATATAAGACTAATAATTATTATATTTTAAAAATAATAATAATAGAATTAGTGCGATAGATAGTATGATACTTTAATCTAATAAATATAATAATTATGTTATTATAAAATTAGTTAAATAATATTATATATATTATGATACAATAATATTATAATTAATATAAAAATATAATACATCATATAAAATATTATTATTAACAAAATGATAATTATATACTATCAAAAAATAAGTATTATGAGTATATTGTATATCTAATATTAATGTAGAAGTTAAAATATCAAATAATTTGAAATATTAAATAATGCATTATAATATAATATATAATATTTTATCTATTTATTAACATTATATTAAATGTTAGATAATAAATTGCTATAGTGTATTTTGAAAATAATAAATAATGATATAATATAATAAATTATTATAGTATATTTTAAATCAATAATTAATGTTAATAATATAATATAATAAATTGGTTTCTATTGTTACTCAGGCACATATCCCGGACTTGCTGGTTTATGAAATCAACAAAACATTATTCCAGTTATCTTTAATCAATAATTAATCTTAATAATATAATATAATGAAAATCACCTTTTCAGTGTTGGTTTATGAAAGCTGATTTCAAATAGTTCTGCCAGGGCTTTGATGATTGTGGATATGGTAATAACTTTTGATCAATGAATGAAAATTAAGCAAATCAGAATTTGTTTATTGTCATAATTGCCTAAGATAAGTAAATTTCTCATTTTCAAGAGGATGGAGTGCAACAATAAACTTGAACGCATTAATGAATCTAGTAGTGGTTTCCAAATTGAGTGCCATCTTTGAATACTATTTTAATTATAACAGCTACTGTAACACTATAATGGACGATCATGGTGAACTGAGACAACCGTAGAGATGGGCATTGGGCCGGGCCATGCCACGAAGCGGGCACTGGCACGGCCCGATTGCTACAATAACGGGCCGTGCCTCCGGTCGTGCTAGGCACGGCCCATAAATGGGGGCCGGGCTGGGTTAAGAATTTCCTGGCCCGCGGGCCGAGCCCGGCACGGCCCATAAGGGCCTGGGCTGGCACGATTCGTGAGCCGAGCATTGCACGGCCCGCGAGCCAGCTCGGCACGGCCCGATAAGGGCCTGGGCTGGCACGATTCGTTGGCCAAGCACGGCACGGCCCGCGCGCCAGCCCGGACGGCCCATAAGGGCCTGAACCGGGCCTGGGCCAGGCCAGGCACGGCTCGTCCCCCTCAAAATAAATGGGAATAATTTTTTTAATAAATTAATAAATATTGGGAACTAAGGATTTATTAATATAAAGCCACCTTAATGGTGGAGGGTTTGGCATAGACCCCTACCAGTTTATTAATTTAAATCAAAATGGTACATGAAGGGAGGTTTGGACCTTGGTCTGACCTCCAGAATACAATAAGAAAGGAGAAAAAATAGAGATGACTCACTTTAACAATTAAAAAAATAAAAATGTACAATTATAAAAAATTAAGAAATAAAATAAATGATCAAAATCTTACTAATCATCAGTATTCACTATTCAGTAGTGTTTGTATCATCATCATCAGAGGATGTTGTATCATGTCACCTTTATCTTGAAGTCTCGCCTCAGCATCCAACCAATCTTTGAAGTAGAGAAGTATCTCAACCGTTTCGCCAGTCCATCCTACTTCTCTTTTCGTCAAGAACACGCCGACCTGCACTAAAAGCAGATTCCGATGCTACTGTGGACATCGGCACAGCTAAAATATCGCGTGCAATTGCAGACATAACAGGATATTGATTTTAACACTCTTCCACCAAGATAATACATCTAGACTCTCTAATTTGATTTTCATCATATGCAAACTGAAGATCATTTCGTAAATAAAATTCTAGTTCACTACTTAAAGATGAAGAAGATGAACTTGAGTATGTGTGTGTTTCTCTGTGCAATGAATGAAAAAAATAGATGACGAACGAGAACTACTAGAAGAAGAAATGGAGCTTTGTACGGAGAATCTAGATCCACAAATTTTTTCATCATATATAGCATAAATATCATAAAGAAGTTGTTTGACCTCAATTTTAGCAGGTTCAGGATCTTGAATCATATTTTCACAATATGCATCAAGTAAAATTAGTACGCTATTCAATTTAACTCTTGGATCAAATACAGCAGCTAAGTTATGCATAGGACATATCTTGTCCAATACTCATTCTATTTAGATTCCATTTGTTCAATAATAAGCATTAAAACATCATCATATCTATGTTCTGCAAATTTTTGACCAATCATATATGCTTGTTGTAAAAATGAACATGAAGTTGGATAATAATACCAGAAAAACATTAGTAGCATTATAAAACTAAGCAAAAAATCTTCCAAAATTTTTCTTTATTCCAATCAATTTCAGTCAATGTAAAGCTAATCCACGATCATTAATATTATGCATTTAATAAGTTTTTATATGGGTATGCATCATGTATCATGCTATATGTTGAGTTCCAACGAGTAATTACATCAAGTTTAAATTTTTTTAAAACGTTTACCATGATTTATACATAGTTCCTTAAATTCTTGAAGTCTTGATCTCGAAGCATGAATAAAAAAACTGCATGTCTAATTTTTGAAATGACATCTTGAATCATGCCCATGCCAGCTTGAACAGAAAGATTTAAGATATGACATGCACATCTAATATGTAATAAATTTCCATTTAACATGGGATGCATGAGTCCTTTATAATGTAACAGCATAATTATTATTAGATGCATTATCAAAAGTAATAGACATAATTTTATCATTAATATTATATGAACATGCAGTTTGATAAATGGCATTTGAAACTTGTTGCCCAGAATGTGGAAATCAAAAGCACGAAAACAAGAATACATTTATTTAATTGCCAATCATTATCAATATAATGAGCAGTAATAGCAATAAACAATTACTACCCTACAGATGCTGACCAAATATCAGAAGTTAATGAAACTTTTACATTTAAGTAGACAGTGTTTCAATTAAACTTTGTCTCATAGCTAAAAAGTTAGTCATAGCTACTCTTCTAATGTACGCCTATTAGTTCTTTTGTAAGCAAGTTGTAGGTTTAATTGAATATATTCTTCAAAATTAAAAAATTCACATAAACTAAAAGATAATTCATCCTTAACTATCCATTTTACAAGTGCTTTTTTTTTATTTTCATGATTATATGCAAAATTACCTACAAGTGATCCCCTTGTATATTAAGGGTACTTTGAGCACGAGAATCATGCATCCTATGACTCTCTTGATGTCTTTTTAAATGGCCTGTTCCCCCACTACTACTACAACTATAAAGTTTGGCACATTTTTTACATTTTGCTTTCCAGACTCCATCAACCATATTCTATCAAATTCATTCCATACGCACTAGTCCTCTTACGAGAAGAGGTTTGATCTTCACTCGGTTCACTAGTTCTAGAGGAACTAGGAACATGTGGTTTGGGATTAGTTTCTTCTCCCCTCAGAAACAGGAGGAATCCCAAAATGACTTTCCTCAAAAGATGACATATCTAAATGATGAATGCAAAAAATAAAAACTAACCACAAGAAGGAATTGAGTAGAGGACCAGAGGTAGAGCCAAGATTTGTGAGCTTCCTCTTGTGCTCTCAATAAGAACCTCTTTCTCTTCTCAACAAGAACCTCCTCTTGTGTAGCACTTGAACACTTGCTAAATGCAAACTAAAAATTAAATTGCTAGAAGAGCACTTGCTAAATATTGCTAGAAGAGAGAAATAGTAGTAGTAGAGAAGGAGAGAAGAGTTGGTTTGGTGTGGTGAGAATGAGGGAGGAAAGGGTATTTATAGGACTCCAAATATTTTTTTCAAAATACCCCTCAAATTAGCCGTTTTTATGATTGTTGGGAGGGCTATTTTGGATAAAAACAAAAAAAAAAGCCGTTATGGCAACGGCCTTTTTTTTTTTTTGCCAGACGGGCCGTGCCAGGCACGGCTGTAACGGCTAATTTTTGGTTGCTAGACGGGCCGTGCCAGGCACAGCCCGTCTCGTGCCTGGCACGGCCCGTAACGACTATTTTTTTTTTTGCCATACGGGCCGTGCCAGGCACGGCCCGTCTCGTGCCAGGGCCCCGGCACGGCCTGCCACCCCCACGGGCCTAGGGCCGGGCCGGGCTTAGCTTTTAGGCTAAGAGGGTCGTGCCTGGCACGGCCCGTTTAGTAACAGGCCGGGCCAGGCACGACCCGTTTAGTCTGTGGCCCGGTGGGCCTGGGCCGTGCTGGGCCCGGCACGGCCTGATGCCCATCTTTAGACAACCGTAGGCATACTTCATATGCTCGAAAAAGAAAGGATCTTATGACATCATTGTTTAGACAAAAAAGTGGGGAGAGGCTTTTTTTTTTTTTTTTTTTTGTAATGAAGTTCCCCAAGTGCCAACCAAGAGGAAAATCCCACTCCTAGGAGCCAACTTTGATCTTGCCTGTGGAGTTTTGGCAGTTGATTCAGAATGATGCTTTAGTAGTAACCTTTTTGTGCCAACGTTGGCAATTGTCTTTGGCCACCTCATCATGTGAGGCTGGTTGCTGTCCAAGACCAGACAACTTACCCGGGAAGAAGCTGATGACGCAACGTTGGGACACGTGGAGAGAGGGTACGGTGTGGGCGGTCGGAGGATGAGATGTCCGGCCCGGCTGCAAATGGATTGGGGTTGACCCGTGGGTGCTTGGCAGTGGGGCCCGGGTGGACTGAGTGAGGCGTCTCACATGCTATTTCTCCTCTTGTGGTGGCCCACATAGAACCAGAGGGATAAGGAGATTGTGGAGTGGATGCAAGGTGGAGGATTCCCTTCAGAACCCCCTACCTTCTTCCAATCATGCTAAGTCATCAAAAATGATGACTGACTCTCCTTGGCGCATACGTTCAACCATCCTCTAAAATCTTCTCCGTCTGAGTAAGAGAGATGGAAGGAGAGATGGAACTTCTTTCAGAGAGATCAAGGACTCCCGTTCTTGGCTCATACATTCGACCATCCTCTAAAATCTTCTCCATCTGAGTAAGAGAGATGGAAGGAGCTATTGCTGAGGCTCAGGTTTCCAGTGTCATGTCTCAGCTTGCCAACCTCCTCGCACAAGAAGTTGCTTTCTTAAGTGGGGTGAGGGATCAAGTCGAATGGGTGAAAGCACAACTCCAGCTATTGCAAGGTTTCCTCAAACATGCCGAGTCGAGGAAGAGGAGGGGAGACGAAACAGCGGAGATCTGGATAAAGCAGATGAGAGGTGTGGCATATGAAATAGAAGACATCATAGGCACCATCAAGTGCATGGGCGAGAGGCAGCGTCAGAGGAGAGGCTTCATGGGCACCATTTTCAGGTACTCTCACAAACCTGGTGAATTGATTACCCTACATAAAATTGGTTCTGAAATTGAAAAAATAAAGGAAAAGATTCAAAATCTTTTCGCGAGCAAAGATACATACGACATTACTGATATAGGTGGAAGTAGTGCAGTGGATGAAATTTCGCAATCACTCAGACAATCCTCTCCTCACTCTGATGATGATGACATTGATGTTATAGGCTTCGAGAATGATAAGAAAAAAATAGTGAGTCGATTGCTCGATAAGAATAAGAAAGCACGATGTGTAATTTCGATAGTGGGTATGGGTGGGCTAGGCAAGACCACCCTGGCAAGTAAAGTGTATAATGACCCTGCAATTAAAAACATTTTGATACCTCTGCTTGGGTTTCAGTTTCTCAGAGCTACCGAGGTTATCGAGCTAGCAAAGGACATCATGAAAAAAGTAATGGGAATCAAAAAGAAGAAAGAAACAACTACACGAATTACAGATGAAGACTTAGAGCAGATGGTTGAAGAAGACTTAAAGCAGATGGGTGAAGAAGAAGTGAGAGAGAAGCTCCGTGATTTCCTAAGAGACAGAAAGTATTTGGTCGTTGATGAATGATGTATGGAGTGTTGATGTTTCGGGACAAATGCATCCATTCTTTCCTAATGGAAACAACGGGCAGCAGAATACTGCTTACTACCCGTGAGATGGAAGTTGCAAACCGTGCCAGGTCAAGCTTTCCTCCATATAAACTACACACTCTGAATGACACAGAGAGTTTGGAACTCTGTGTAGGAAGGCATTTCCACTAAAACAAGATGTCCCAGCTGATTTGAAGGAATTGGCCAAGAGACTTGCAAAGAGGTGCAGTGGACTTCCTCTTGCACTGGTGGCATTAGAGGGCCTTCTGTCAGGAAAAGATTCAACCTATGATGCGTGGTGGAGTGTAGCTCAGAGCATGAATTGGGAAGATGGTCCAGATGGGAAGAAGTGCTTCAATATATTGGGCTTAAGTTACAATGACTTGCCGTATCTGTTAAAACCCATGTTTTCTATACATCGCTGCGTTTCCAGAGGACTCCATTATCTCTGCTTCCAAATTAGTCAGGTTGTGGGTCGCCGAAGGTTTCATACCGGAAGAGCAGACAAGGACAATGGAAGAAACTGCTAGAGTTTGGTTGGATAATTTGGTCCAGAGGTGCATGATCCAGGTTGTCGAGAGAAGCAAGGCTGGCGGGCGGGTTAAGAGCATACGCATCCATGATCTGTTACGGAAATTTGGCCAATCGGAAGCCAGAAGGGATGGATTTCTTCAAATTTGCAGCAGTGACAACATGGCAGTATCTATATGGAGTCATCGTGCGGCTTTCCACAATCGTATGCAAGACGAGGTTGCTGTTTCCTCACCACATCTCCGCACTTTGCTGGGCTTTCAATTTAGTTTTGAAAGACAGTACTGCTGCAGGAAGATTTTTTGAATGAGTTAAACTTATTAAGGGTGCTGGATCTGGAGGGCGCTGAAGATTTGAAGGAGTTACCGAAACAGATCGCAGCATGATTCATCTACGATACCTGGGATTGAGAAGGACTGGTTTGAAGAGACTGCCATCCTCCATCCGACATCTCTTGAATCTGCAGACTCTAGATGCGAGAGGCACAAGGATTTCATGGCTTCCGAAATCATTTTGGAAAATCCGGACGCTGAGGCACGTCTATATTAATGAAGTTATGTTTCTGTTAGCACCGATAAGTGGTGATCACAACAACTTGCAGACTCTGAAAATCCAGGACACTATGGTCCAGGCGTGTGCTTGGGATGTTGTGCATATAGGTGCTATGGATGCAGTCCGTGTGAACCGTTCAATAGGCATAACAGGGATCAAAAATTGGGTTACCAGACCTGGCTTTATTGAGGAGGCGATGGAGAGAACAGCTAGCAGAATATATAGAAAGTCACTTGAAAAAGCAATCGAGAAAATAGACAGCCTCATCTCCTTGACTCTGCATTTTTCTATTCTCCCCGGCGACAACCTTTTCGCTTGGGCGCCAAAGTTGCACCAGCTCCGTTCACTGAGACTATGGGGCCAGTTGTCATACAAACAACAACGGGAGCTCACAGACAGCAGACAATTCCCGCCAAACCTCACCAAGCTCGTATTAATTCATTCTGAATTCGAGCAAGACCCAATGCCGGTGCTGGAGAAGCTACCAGACCTCAAGTTTCTTGAACTATGGTCTTCATATTTTGGGAAGAGCATGTCGTGTTCTTCTGTAGGTGGCTTTCCTCGACTGCAACACCTGGTATTATACGGTGTCCACAATTTAGAGGAATGGAGAGTAGAGGTTGGGGCAATGCCCAGCCTTACCCACTTAACTATCTGGAACTGCAAAATATTGAAGATGCTTCCTGAGGGATTGCAGCACGTGACCACACTTCGAGAACTGAAGCTAATTGAAATGCCCTGTGAGTTCAATGATAGGGTCAGAAATGAGGACGGGTACAAGGTCCGACACGTCTGCTCCATTATTTTGAACATGAGCTCGATGAGACACTCATATCATTCGTACTAGTAAGTCGCTCCCTCTCTCCTCCATTTCCTTTGCTATTTCCATCTCTCCAGATTCTACTAATGGAACAAACTTCTTGCATGATTGAATACTCTCAAAGCTTGTAATTGCAGCACCCCACATGTTTGACATAATATCATGCAGAGTATTACGATTTATTTCTCTCTGATCTTTGAATGTTCCAATTGCTGAAATTTTGGTTGAGTTTTAGCACTTTTCATGCAGAACCTAAGAAAACTGATTGCAAAGTTCTTTACCTTCTCTAAATTAAGATAAAAGACTATTGAACTCAATGAAGTGCTGCTGACCTTACTGGTATTGATCTTTACTAGATCTACTTGTTTTATGCTCTAGTCCCTAAATCAAGGTAAAACTCTAATTTATTTATGTAGTCTCAAATTAAGTAGGATAAAAAAAATATAGCTAAAAGTAATTTGGACATTAAAGCTGCAATTAGGAGTTTAGAAATAATTTAT
This sequence comes from Phoenix dactylifera, assembly GCF_009389715.1. Classification (NCBI taxonomy): domain Eukaryota; kingdom Viridiplantae; phylum Streptophyta; class Magnoliopsida; order Arecales; family Arecaceae; genus Phoenix; species Phoenix dactylifera. The sequence continues at coordinate 794,542 of NC_052392.1, forward strand.
TTATTTCTTGTATTGATGGTTGATGAAGGACGAACTAAATTTGTATCGATTAATTGGACATGTTAGGCATGGACTGGTAAACACTGTGCTTGAGTTTGTCGCTAATAGAGGTAAGTAATAAACACTTCTTAGTGTTTTTGTTAACAATTTGCTTAAAAAAATAAATTTGGGAAGATTCCAATTAATTGGTTAAGTTTGTTTACAACGTCGATTTCTAATTCGATAAATGGGTCAAGCATGTAATTTTATCTATTCTAGTTATTTTACTATCGAAAATAATACAAGAATATTGTATGCATTTTGAAACTCTTGAAAAATATGTTATTTTGGACACATGACTTGTTTTGAGTAAAGAGTTGAAAACTTGACTGGGTAATTTATTGATTTGTATTTCTATATATTCTCAATATAGCTATGATTTGGTCTTGCCGATAAGAATAATATATTTGTTCTGAGATACTAATTTTAATATCGAGCACAAAGTAATTAGAATAATGCTTGTTATTTGATATCTGGTATCTAGTGTACCTTATATCTGTTATGCCTATTATTCAGTATCTGACCCATGCCACTAAGTTATGTAGCCATTGTCTGATGTTGAGTTTATTAATAGTTCATAAAAAGTAAATTTCTAAAAGACATTCATTGAGATTTAATGAAAATAAAATTTTTTTCCTAGTTAATATTATGTTAGTAAACTGCTATTTCGGTTTATCATTTGCTTAGCATACCTAAACACTATTTTCTAATATTATATTACTTTCCGAGCTAGTGTTGCTCACTAACTTTTTTCTTTGTTTTCTTTTTTTCCTATTTTCAGATTCTGAATTATGAATCACATGGGGCTTGGGGAGTGCACGCATAGATTTGCTTCCGAGTTCCTAGTAGATATAGTTTTCTTTAGTTATTTAGTTGGATTCCGCATATGTTAGCTTTATATTCGGTTTGGTTACCAAATTATGTGCTGGAACATTGTGACTCTCTATTATCTTGGGATTATTGTTGTTGAGGATAAATTATTACTTGCATTTTTCATTACCTAATATTTGGAAGGTTGAGTGAGTTTTGCTTTTAAATTGAATTTACTGAGATTTTATTTAGTTGGTTAATCGGGTAGCCTTCCATGCTTATAAGGTCCACCTTGCAGGCATACGGGCTTTGTTAGCTCTTGGTTTGGGAGTATAACAATAGACATCTTTAAAAATGGATTTGATCTGGCATCCAATAAAATGGGTTTTGAACCACGTATGCATTTCTTAGTCTTAGTATCAGATATAAGTAGTTCTTGTAACTGCTATTTAACCATACTGCTTGCCAAAAGGCTTTTAATGGAAGCTGGGACCATAACATCAACCTTCCTAAGCCAGAATTTTGGTTTCTTTTCTCCTTCCGCCCAAAAAAGGTGTTATATAATAAATAAAACAAAATAAACATAGGATTGAAACCACAAGACATAAAAACATCTGAATCAGGATTAGAAAAATCCACTGAATAGATTAGAAGAAGAAACCCACAAAATAAGATGCAATAAAACCTAGAGCTAATTAAGTAACAAGCCAAATTGCCTTTATCTTGTTATTTTTGTATCCAGATGTTTAGAATTCGTGCTTCCCAACGCTATCACCATAATAAAAAAGCAATAAAAGTTGTTGGTGCAGAAATTTGCCTTTAGAGAGAAAACCTAAAATATACTTACTTGCAGTTCATTATAATACTTGTCAAAGAGTTGGGAATCAAGTATACATTATTATAGGTCAAATGGTCCCTCTTCACCCAAGAACCCAAAAAACTAAGAACATTGCATGCAGCTATACTTTCCTCTCATCCCACGCTTATAGGTCAAATGGTCCCAAGCTTTCTTCTCTCCCTCATCCTCACCACTGTCCCTGACTAGGTTAATCCAAATTCAAAACATGCTGACAAATTTTAAAAGATAAGGGCCTAGAAATCAATATGATTTGAGACTAAAACTGAATGCACTTTCAAGATCAACAGAAATTTAAGCGGCCTCAATCAAAATTAACATTCATGGGATAATCAATCTAGTTGTCATTAAGGTGTTAACATGAGAATGGCGAGAGACGAGGGAACCTCAATAGAACAAGAGCATGTACAGAGTTACTTCTAGTGGTTTATGTGGTCAAGCATGCTTTTGTTACATAGACAAAAATAAACCAAGACAGGCAAGACCTGAGATGCCCCAATATTTTCAACTGGGATGAAAATATAGATTGATGCAAGACATCCCCCCCCCCCCCCCCCACCACCACCAAAATACAATAAAGATTAGAGAGAAAAAAAATCAGTAGGCAGAAGTAGAGCATGAGCTCTAACTAAAATGGCATAGGCAAGTGCAATAAGATCTAAGGAGAGCTTAGCTAGAAGAGAGACGTGTATGCATTAAGGGTTTATGAATTAAGAGTAAAAATAACATGATCAATGGTTTGATGAAGGATTTAGAAAATGTTGACAGCAATGTCTTTGTAATTTTACTTTTCGAGTTTAAACAAACAATATTAAAGGTATTAAATATATAACTTGGTTAATATCTGTTGCCCAAGGTGACAACCCAAGAGGGGGGGGTGAATTGGCTCTTTTTAAAAACTTTTAAACTACTTCTAATCTTTTAGATTAATTATGCTAAGTTGTATGGATGCTTAGTGAAGCTTAACCTTAGCAAGAGTATGATTCTAATCTAATCAACTATTAAGCAGCGGGTTCAATAAAAGATTAGTCTAATTTTGCCCTAGTATGCTATTCAATTTAATGATTGAGTAAATTAATTATGCTTGCAACTAAAGGATGCACGAAGAAGAGTTAAGCAAGCTTAATATCTAAGTAAGTGAGTGAGGAGGTCAGTCAACAAAGAGCATCACAAACACAACAAAAATATAGTGGTTCGGTGCATCCCAGCACCTACATCCACTCCCCAAGACCTCTTGGGAATTTCACTATAATCTTACAGATTACAGCCGGTTGTTTTACAAGCTCACAACCCAACTTGTTGTTTTACGAGGTCACAACGAACTCGGTCGGTTTTCCCAGGCTCACCGACTAGAACCAACCCGATTGTTTTCCCGGGATCACAATCAAACCCTTACACGTTGGTTTTACCCTCGGCTCACCAACAAACCTAAACCCCGTTGGTTTTCCCTTTGGCTCACCAACAAACCTAAACCCCGTTGGTTTTCCCTTTGGCTCACCAACAAACCTTACACCGTTGGTTTTCCCTTTGGCTCACCAACAAACCTTAACCCCTTGATTCAATCCCGTGATTGAATCAAGTTACAAGATAATAAAACAAAGTTGAAAACAAATCAAAGCTTCTTAAACAAGCAAATATAACAATATAAACAAATAGAGTAAAGTGAAGTCCTCAAACGAGTTGTGAAGATGAAGGAGCTCGACTTCTTCTTTACTTGACCCTCTTCTGATTTGGCACGAAGTAGAGGATCACTGAGGCAGCACACTGATGGAGAGGAAGCTTTGAGATTCACTTGGAAGCTCTTCTTCTCTCTATTTCTCTTTGGATGGCCCTTTTTGTGCTTATGGGAGATTTCCTTGTAATCTCTTTCCTAAATGTTTTCTCCCACTTCCATGCTGTCTCCCCTAGCTCTCCTCTTGTTTTTATAGCTTTAGATGGCGTGGAGACAAGAATATAGCCGTTAGAGACAAAAATAGAGCCGTTGGAACCAGTCTGCACCTCCTAACAATATGACCGTTGTGATCGGAGTCGACTCGCCTGTTGCAGGAGTCGGCTCGTGCTTTACTGGAGACGACTCGGCCACTGTTCCAAATTTGAATTAAAGTGCATCCCTCGACTGGGAGTCGACTCGACTTAACCCGGAGTCGACTCGCCAACTTCTGGAGCTGACCTGGCAATTTTGGAGTCGGCTCATCCACTGAAGTCCGTGGATCCAATTTTGAATTTTGTCCACTCGAGTCGACTCGACTGTCCTGGGAGTCGACTCGAATCTCAGAGCCCGAACTCCCGATCCTCTGTCTTTTGGCTCGTCCAGTCTTGGAGTCGACTCGAACTTCCTCGGAGTCGACTCGGCTCTCAGTTTCCGAAACTCAGCCTTCTGTCATCTTGGTGTAGCGCTGCCTTGGAGTCGGCTCGAGCTGTCTGGGAGTCAACTCGAATCTCAGAGGCAGTAACTTGGTTTTCTGTCTGTTGATGGTCGCGGAGTCTCGGAGTCGACTCGTGCAATGCGGGAGTCGACTCGAATCTCAGAGTCCCAAAAATGCTCTCTGACTTTTTCCTTGTGTTCCGCTGAGAGTCGACTCTTGCTTTCTTTGGAGTCGACCTACCAACCATCGGAGTCGACTCGCATTCCACTGGAGTCGACTCGAATCTCAGACCCGAAAACTGCTCTCTGACTTTTCTGCCTGTGACTCCTAGGAGTCGACTCATACTTCTCCGGAGTCGACTCATACTTCTCCGTAGTCGACTCGAATTCCACTGGAGTCGACTCGAAGACTGTTCTTTTGAATTTTTCTTTTGATTTTACTCCTCCAATTTGAATCCTTTGAACTTTAAGCTTGGGCCAATAAATTGTAGCTTTCTTCCAACTTGAGAGCTTTGGAGGCCTTCTTGTGTTCTTCCAACTTGCTATGTTCCTTGCAAAATGAATATCTTTCTCCTTGCAACATAAACATTAGTATCTATACTTCAAGGTTTTGTGATCATCAAAATCAATCTATGAATCAATCTTTGGGTCATCAATCTCCCCCTTTTTGATGATGACAAAACTTGGAGTATATGCAATATAAAAGATATTGATTTCTAGAAGTAATACATAGCTAAGTTGCATGAAGTAGAAAACATATATATGTAAAAAAAAACATACTTCATGATAATGCTTTAGATTTAATCAGCTTAACACAATCAACATATAATTTAAGCTGATTTGTATTCAATTCAAAGCATAACGGCATATACTTAGATATTTCTCCCCCTTTTTGACAACATCAAAAAAATAGGGAAACATTAAGCACAAAGATAAGAACACTCAAATATTTCTTTCCCTTATTGTACTCTGATTGGAATGTTAAATTATTGCAAGGATATGAATCATATAACTTAAGGCAATAATATTGGAATCAGATTAGTGAGCACAGATCAGAGCCAATTAAGATAGTTTTCAAAACAGAACACATTAAATGTGATTTCAAGAAGTTTTCTAATTTGATACCATAGATAGTTTTCTAATCAAGTGTAGATGGCATCTTCCTTAGGTTAATTCAAGAAGTCCTACAAATGATATTCAAAGAAAACACGAGTGGAAATCTAACTTCTCTTCACTAAGTATGAAAGCTTGTTCATAAAAATATGAATTGGCACACAATTTAAGTTCTAAAGATCAAGTCAATTAGGACTTATTAGTGATTATCAAAATAGATTTTCTAAAAGATACTCAAGAAAATTTTACACGTTATTCTCCCCCTTTTTCATTAAATTAGAGGCTCTTAAGATTTGTAATTTGGTTCATGAGTGATGCATAAAGATATACTAACCAAATAACACGCCTCAAGGTGTATCATAAAGATTTCCAGATTTAAATTTCAGATGATACATATTGGAGAGTATTAGGATCACTTTTCATTTAGTATTCTTTCCCTCTCCTATAGATTTATGTAATTAAGTTCCATAAGACCTCTCCTTCTGAAATTTTCTTTCTCCCCCTCAATTGATCATTCCATTTAAGAGTTTAGAATCCTAAGATAATGTTCAATAAGATTGTCAATCTCAAAAAAAAAAATATTTCAGCTTATTTTCATAAGACTCAAGGTTTGAGATAAGACAACCTTTATAGAACTCATCTCAAGGAAATTAAAGCATGTCTTGCAATATAAGGAGGTCCATCAAAATCAATCCATAAATTCAAAGTATGCATCAAGATAAAGTGTCTTTGGGATAGGATATTGAATATCTAAAGCTCCCCCTCAAAAGATGCATTCTTCTTTAATCATTCTTTTCTTTGGTTGAATTTCAGAATTTAATAATAAACGTGAATAAAACTGAAATTCTATGTTATCGAGAATGTAGAGTGATCTAGAATTATTCAAAATTTATAGTATTCACTCTATATATATATATTCTGATGATAGTTTCTAAGAATGTAGGAGAGAAAAACATATAGATGATCATTGAGGTATGTGTATTTATAGAACTCAATTTCTTAATCACAGTTTTTCAGCAATGTATACATGAAGCTCAATAAATTTTTAAATATTAAATAAAGTCATATATTTTAAAAATATTTACTTGCAATCAAGATCATCGTAAGACACATCATTTGGATCAATATTAGTATACTTTGAAGATAAGAAATGATATGTTTCGGATGCGTATCGGAGCAATCAAAATAAATTCTGTTTTTTCTTACATTAAGACTTTATTTAAAAATCACATTTAGTTTAAGCTTTTATACAAAATCAGATTCTGAATTATATAGGATTTTCAATAAAGGCTTCCAAAATCATACTTTGAGATATGTATCTTCCACATTATAGCTCATCTTAAATGATTACGATTGAAAATACATATTGCAAACATATAAGAGCATATTCAGAATCTTTGTATTAAATGTTGAGTTTTGGTACAAATTATAACATTATATACCAAATTTAGGCAAGTTGAAGGATAGAACAAAATCAATTTATTTTCCCTAAATAGAGATATCCTTTCTCTTCTCCTTTTTACAAATTTATTTAACTTTCAGAATTTTTTGAGATGATTGTGAACGACAAATCTGAAATTTCTTTTCAATAATAAAATAGCTTCATATAGTATTTTAAACATTCAATCAGATTATCCAATCATGGAACATTACAACACATTGAGAACCCATAGTTTAAAGCATCATGCCACATGCAAAATATATTATGTGTTAAGTCATGCATTAAAATATTAGGAACAAGCATGTCAAGGATCAAAATCAATTCTTTTCAAATAAACTCCCCCTATTTAAATATAATTTTGCACTGATTTCATCCTTAAAGTGTGTTTTCAAGTGATTTTAAAAAAAATTGACTTGATTCTTCTTATATACTTTCATTTACTTTGTCTTTCATTTTTACTTTCTTATGCTCTATACTCTATTTGCTCCCTATCCGGTGGAGTTGGGAAGGGGCACGAGGTACTACCACTAGCCCTCCTCTTGTGCCGTCCCTAATATGCCCTACACCGAATAGTTGGGTCAAATAGTGCCGGGTACTACCACTAGCCTCCCCATTGGCACATCCCTATGATGAGCAATATAGAGGGGGTTACAATGTTTACTTCAAATTGCCCCTGTTTAAGTATAATTAATTTTGATTTTATCCCTTCCAAATGTGCCGAATATATTATGATTGTTTTGCTATTAAGATTGAAGTATTTGCCTTTTACTTAGATCTTTACTTCTCTTGAATAATGTTTATTTTCTTTTCTTTATTTCTCTTTCATTTTGTTATTCTCAAGTAATTTACATGAAAGAGCAGAATAAAGAATAATCAATTGTATCATATAGATGTATATCATGCAAACACCATTTTCATTATGCTCATGAATTCATAACTTCTCACAAGTTATTTCACATCAAAATTTTAAGCATATACTTGTGTATTTCATGGTTATGATATAGGCTAAGAAATCATTTAGTTTGGTCAAACCATGAAACAGTTTCTCAAAGTACAAGTCAGTCAATACACATATAGACATGATATAAAAAATAATTAAAGAATTTAATCATGCCATAATAAGATTTAAGTTATTGACTTTGCTCAATTAATTTATGAGAGAAGTATCTAGAATTACCAATTCATTCTGCATTCTTCAGTCAAATACCTACTAGATTTCTTATGTATGAACTTTTGCCTGAAGAAGGTCCTCTCTCTTGTTTGCATGTGAAATGTTTATTGTATCTTACGTGGAGATATCCTTCAAGTTGAGATTCTCATTTTCTTGCTCAAGGATCCTGCATTAATAACAAGCTCTTTTTCTTTCTTGAAGGAGAGTCATTAGTTTCTTCAAGATACAAACCATTCATCCATATATTTTTTTTTTAACTAGATGACTCAATATAGATATGACAATAGTTGAATATTGAGTCACTTTACTCAAGAGATTGCCTAAGTATAAGCAAGCACATATCACTTGAACTAAAGAGATAGATTCATTAACCAAGATAGTTCAAGAATAATCATGTGAGGCAATAGACAGATTTATCAAGGTCAAATGAATTTAGTTTAGATTCTATTTGCTTAAGATAATTATCAATAAGATATGTTAACTAAGTTTTAATCAACTTATCTTAAACGTTTGTTTTTATCAAAACTCAGATTAATGATCTTATTTGTTATCAATAAAATATGATTAATTAAAGTTAGATTGAAGTCTTGCACAAGGTCACATAATGAGCATCCAATCTGGGTCTACTAGCTGTATGATAAAATAATTATTCTAACATGCTTCAATACAGCTTTAATATTAGATCTACTTTGCGTATCCTTTTCAATTTCTACAAGATGGGGTCATAGCTATACCTTCTTCATGCCAATCTTCTATAAGAGTTTTCTTGTGAAATAACTTTGGTCAATGGAAGATCCCCTTTCTTGTTTGTCTTAATTTGGAGTTTGAGAGAGAAAATGTTAATTCATTCATATTTCAAACTCACTTTGCATGAGCTTAGTAAAATCTCCATATAAATTTTTATTGGTAGAACAAAAATGATGCCATCAATGAGTGCTATGAGCAAGCAAGATATCACAGATTCTTCTTTTTGATGCAAAGATTTATCACTATTTCTTTCTATCAAAAAGGTTGCTTAAGCTTTTATATCATGCTTTTGATGCTTGTTTCACATTATATATTGCTTTATCATATTTGTAATGGGTGTTTTTCAACTATGGTGGTTATTTAACTTATATCTTCTTTAATAAAATAAGTACCTAGGAGTGCATTCTACACATTCATTTGATAGAATATAAAGCTCATAAAGCAAGCAAATGATAATGGTGATCTTTACTTCTAATCATGCAAGAATCAAGATCTATTTCATCTTTTCTTGATTTAGTCTTTTAGTAGTCATCAGTTTTTCTTCATTAAGTGCATTTCTGAAAAAACTTAATTTGGTTATAATTATTAACAAGTTTTCAGATTGTTATATGTAAAATATTAACCATATACATCACTAATTTAATTTTAGTATTGAATATAAATCATTTGTCTCATAAGAATAAATGACTTGATATGTTTGCAACTAAAATCTTTTCATTGAATATTCTATATGCATTGCTTGATGAATGATATCCAAGAATAGACATATCTCTATCAGATTTGGCATTATTTTCATAAAGAAGCATATCAAGCATAACATGTACGACTGAAAAATATGAAAGATATGCAATGGTTCATTTTCCATTTTTCAGAAGATCAGAATTTTCATCAAAATAGAAATCATATGTATGACAAGCAGTGATGATAGTCTTTTAAAAATTATTTAAGTAGATGACTATCATACATAATTGTCTTTTTCATTTCTTCAAGAATTCTATTAATCCTATTTTGCTTATGGTGTCCTTGGTGCTGAAATCATTGGATTTAATATTATTTTCTGTATAACCTTTATCAGGATTTTGGTTTTCAAACACTGTGCCATGATACTCTTTATCTTCACAGTTTGGAAACCTTTATCATTTGAACCACTTTTACAAGATTTAGCAAATACAGAAAATATTTCAATTTTAATTTGCCAAGAACGCATCCAATGTAAGCTTTTGAAAACTGGGTGATGGAAACAACATCTTTAGATTTAGAAATTGATTTTTGTTTGTTTCCTTAGTTAGCATGCATAGTAAACTTTGACCTTCAGAAGATAATCTAAGTAAGCCAATGACAAGGTCTTTTGAGATTAAGTACATACTAGCATGAGTTGATTTTATATGCCAAAGATGGTTTCTTTAATCTTGGTATTCATAGTGCATATATTCAAAAGCATACCAAGTACACATTATCATATCTATGATCAATAAACAATAATTCCCATGGATAAAAGCTCTCAATCAAGCATATAGAGAATTCATAGAGTTATTCTTAACAAATTTATTAATCATTTAGCAACTTATCCAATAGTGAGTAAAGTATACTATAAAATGAAGTGATTTGATTATATTTCCAAAAATATTTTCTATATCACAAAATTGGTCAATACTTGCAATTCATATTTCAATCAAATACTAAAGCAAAAATAATGATGAAATGCAAGGTTTACTGATTTCATTATTATTATTATTATTATTTTGTTATTACTTTTCATAAGTATGTTTTAAGTTTCATTTTTTGACGTGTATCTAGAACACCCATTTGTATGAAAGTTCTATTTGTTCCATGGGTATCTTGGCCACACCTATGTCTACATCCTCATTTTCTCATTTTGGGTACCCAAGCTTGCTTGAGTCCTTGAGAGTTAGGACATATGATTCCTTTTGGAACCCATATTTGTTTAATAGTAATAACTTTACCATTTGATTTAATTATACTAGAACGATAGGTAAAGTTGTTTATGCCCATCCTTTTCATTTTTGAAATAAGTTATCTTATTTAATGGTTTGCTTGGTAAATTGATAACCTTTTTCTCTAGAGATTTATGGCTAAGTGAAGGAGTCAAGCTAAATTTTGATTTATCAAAATCAGCATGTTGGCTTTCAAACATCATTTTTAATCTTTCTGAGCTTACGGTGAATTTGTTATAACAAGATTTTAATTGATTAATTTCTTCGCTTAAGTTTTGATTTTCTTTAATTAAACTATGATTTTTCTGAATCAATTCTTCAGAAAATGACCTTAAGCTTTCATTTTCAGAATTTAGTTTCTCTTGTATTTCATCATTAGAAAATTTTTCTTGAAAATTATTTGATGTAAGAGTAGATTCAGTTTTTACCTTGTCTTCTTGTGCCATAAAGCACAAGTTAGTTACCTCTCGTAGTTCCTTGGAGCTAATATCATCATTGTTGCTCCTAACTTTTATTTTCTTGCTAGACTCTTTCTTGGTCAAGGCTTTCTTCCTTTTATCTCTTTCTTCCTTTCTTCTTGCTTCCTCTTCTTCTTTGTCTTTAGGAAGCTGATTTGCCTCGGGAGTGACTCGGACCTTATTGGAGTCGACTCGGTGAACTTGAGAGTCGACTCTGAGCTACTTGGAGTCGACTCGACTGAGGGAGATTCATCACCCTTTTCTGCAGTCTCATTGTTAGTATATAATTGAAGCATATGAGAGATAATCTGAGATTTATCATAAATATTTTCTAAAGTATCCCAGATCTCCTTAGCAGATAAGCATGCAGAAATTTCATTAAACTTTGTTTCTTGAATAGCACAATATAATATGTTCATAGCATTAACATTTAATTGTGCTAAGTCCTTCTCATTAATATGAGAGAGTGTGTGAAGGTCATTTATTATGATTTTCCATAGATAATAGTTTTGTGATTGAATGAAAATGCGCATGCGTATTTTCCAATGTGGGTAGTTTATACCATTAAACAGTGGAGGTGTATCAATTGATTGTCCTTCTCCTAGAAAACTATCTATTTGAGTTGTCATGATCTTTGGCTCTAGTCGGTCAAGACTACAAATAATATTTGAGCACCTGCTCTGATACCACTTGTTGCCCAAGGTGACAACCCAAGAGGGGGGTGAATTGGGTCTTTTTAAAAACTTTTAAACTACTTCTAATCTTTTAGATTAATTATGCTAAGTTGTATGGATGCTTAGTGAAGCTTAACCTTAGCAAGAGTATGATTCTAATCTAATAACTATTAAGCAGCGGGTTCAATAAAAAGATTAGTCTAATTTTGCCCTAGTATGGCTATTCAATTTAATGATTGAGTAAATTGATTATGCTTGCAACTAAAGGATGCACGAAGAAGAGTTAAGCAAGCTTAATATCTAAGTAAGTGAGTGAGGAGGTCAGTCAACAAAGAGCATCACAAACACAACAAAAATATAGTGGTTCGGTGCATCCCAGCACCTACATCCACTCCCCAAGACCTCTTGGGAATTTCACTATAATCTTACAGATTACAGCCGGTTGTTTTACAAGCTCACAACCCAACTTGTTGTTTTACGAGGTCACAACGAACTCGGGTCGGTTTTTCCAGGCTCACCGACTAGAACCAACCCGATTGTTTTCCCGGGATCACAATCAAACCCTTACACGTTGGTTTTACCCTCGGCTCACCAACAAACCTAAACTCCGTTGGTTTTCCCTTTGGCTCACCAACAAACTAAACCCCGTTGGTTTTCTCTTTGCCTCACCAACAAACCTTACACCGTTGGTTTTCCCCTTTGGCTCACCAACAAACCTTAACCCCTTGATTCAATCCCGTGATTGAATCAAGTTACAAGATAATAAAACAAAGTTGAAAACAAATCAAAGCTTCTTAACAAGCAAATATAACAATATAAACAAATAGAGTAAAGTGAAGTCCTCAAACGAGTTGTGAAGATGAAGGAGCTCGACTTCTTCTTTACTTGACCCTCTTCTGATTTGGCACGAAGTAGAGGATCACTGAGGTAGCACACTGATGGAGAGGAAGCTTTGGGATTCACTTGGAAGCTCTTCTTCTCTCTATTTCTCTTTGGATGGCCCTTTTTGTGCTTATGGGAGATTTCCCTTGTAATCTCTTTCCTAAATGTTTTCTCCCACTTCCATGCTGTCTCCCCTAGCTCTCCTCTTGTTTTTATAGCTTTAGATGGCGTGGAGACAAGAATATAGCCGTTAGAGACAAAAATAGAGCCGTTGGAACCAGTCTGCACCTCCTGACATATGACCGTTGGATCGGAGTCGACTCGCTGCGATCAGGAGTGACTCGCCTGTTGCAGGAGTCGGCTCGTGCTTTACTGGAGACGACTCGGCCACTGTTCCAAATTTGAATTAAAGTGCATCCCTCGACTGGGAGTCGACTCGACTTAACCCGAAGTCGACTCGCCAACTTCTGGAGCTGACCTGCAATTTTGGAGTCGGCTCATCCACTGAAGTCCGTGGATCCAATTTTGAATTTTGTCCACTCGAGTCGACTCGACTGTCCTGGAGTCGACTCGAATCTCAGAGCCGAACTCCCGATCCTCTGTCTTTTGGCTCGTCCAGTCTTGGAGTCGACTCGAACTTCCCCGGAGTCGACTCGGCTCTCAGTTTCCGAAACTCAGCCTTCTGTCATCTTGGTGTAGCGCTGCCTTGGAGTCGGCTCGAGCTGTCTGGGAGTCGACTCGAATCCTCAGAGGCAGTAACTTGGTTTCTCTGTCTGTTGATGGTCGCGGAGTCTCGGAGTCGACTCGTGCAATGCGGGAGGTCGACTCGAATCTCAGAGTCCCAAAAATGCTCCTCTGACTTTTTCCTTGTGTTCCGCTGAGAGTCGACTCTTGCTTTCTTTTGAGTCGACCTACCAACCATCGGAGTCGACTCGCGTTCCACTGGAGTCGACTCGAATCTCAGACCCGAAAACTGCTCTCTGACTTTTCTGCCTGTGACTCCTAGGAGTCGACTCATACTTCTCCGGAAGTCGACTCATACTTCTCCGGAGTCGACTCGAATTCCACTGGAGTCGACTCGAAGACTGTTCTTTTGAATTTTTCTTTTGATTTTACTCCTCCAATTTGAATCCTTTGAACTTTAAGCTTGGGCCAATAAATTGTAGCTTTCTTCCAACTTGAGAGCTTTGGAGGCTTCTTGTGTTCTTCCCAACTTGCTATGTTCCTTGCAAAATGAATATCTTTCTCCTTGCAACATAAACATTAGTATCTATACTTCAAGGTTTGTGATCATCAAAATCAATCTATGAATCAATCTTTGGGTCATCAATATCGTAATTTATCCTATATATCCCCGTATCTTTTTTTCTAGGGATAGATCTTTCTCATGGATGATGTCCTTTGTTCCAACCAAAACTCAACTAGTAGCACCCATTTGAATCCATTCCTACAGATAGAAGAATAGATTCATTTATTTATTTCTAGAGTTAGCTTCTGCTCGTATAACTCATCCACGACCCTTGAGGCACTCCGATGATCACCGGGTTGTTTTCGCCAATCACTGTCCTAATTCCTTCCTCGTGATTGTGCTTCCAAAACCCTTGTTGTGCACCCCAATCGACGTCTCGCCGGAGTTAGTACCCAATGCTGCCACCATCGCCCAAACTCTCCCAATCGGGCCAACCATCGCCCAACTCACCCCTGATCGGGCCATCATCGCCGACCGAGTTCTCATGAAGAGCGCACTGGATTACACCACATAACCCCCTGTATCCCACCCTGTTTTCCTTCATTTCAGTTTCCGGTTACCGATGTCGCTGCCATATACCGTGGGGACCTCCGTGTTTGACAGGATGCCGAAGCTCTAGTCGCCGGCCAGCGGAACACAAACATCTCCCCAGTCCGAAGCACCAGAATGAGGAGCTTGTTGGAATCAACCACGCTTTAATGACAAATAAAAGCTCTGCTGACGAGACTGCATGTAGGGTGTCTTAGTGCCCCTAGAAGCCCATTGTAACACTTCTTACTGAGTATATGATGGTACCCTTGGTGACCTTAAATGGCACATCTTCAGAGGTACCCAAGAGGACATGTCTTAGATCTTGGTAAAATACATAGGAACAAATAATCAAGGGTTTGGACTTGGTCCGAATTTATCAATAACTAGTAATGCAAGCCAGCAAAAAAGCAGTGATTCTCTATTGTTCATGTCGAGCAATCTTAATTTTGAAGTATCATTCACACTCTCTTGAAAGCCAGATATTATCATATACAGCTTCCCTGCAAATAATACTGGTAAAGTATTTAGGGAAGACTTAAGGATCAATTGCTGATTTATGTCATATGAAATGAGTTTTAATAAACTGATGTCGACTCGAAAAAGGTCGACCATCGATGAAAAGAAACCTGCTCTCCAATCTAAGAGAAACCAGTCGCAGATACTGTCTAAACAATAAACAAAAAAGTCCATTAGCGACATGTTCAAAATTGTTTGGAAAACTTCTCATCATCACCCACTGTATGAATTGACAACTAAATCATATCTTCTCTCTTCAGAATCCAAGGCGAGTCATATTTTCTTATGGTCATATTTCAATGTAATAGCCTATTTTGTTCCTGATTTAGGTTTGAAGTTTGTCAACTTCTGGTTCTCCGAACACATGCATACTGTTGTTGTCTGTATTCAGAGATTGGATTAGAGACATGATGAAGGCTTGCCATTCAACTGAACCAGAACCAGAAACCATCGAGAGGAATATCATTCCCTGCAGGATCAGTTAGCAGAGGGAAAAGTTTTAGCCGGAATAAATATATAAACCTAACTTGCATTGGAGCAAGCTATGACGCCAACAAAACCATGGTCAGATGCAGTCCTAGCAAGCTTCAAGTTTAATCTCTTGATGATAATATTCAGGCTACCGCAATATTAGAAAAGAATCAGGTAATGTTTTTATAAGTGGTCTCTTTGGCTTCTTTGCAACAATTTTTTACCAAAAAGAAGAAGTAACAAGAAGGGATCAATGAACAGAAAAGCATGACAGAGATGAAAAAGCTGATGTGGAGGTCTTATAGAAGAGGGGGAGAGAATAAGGAAAACTATCACAAAAATAAACCTTGATAATACTGCTCTTTAGTTGATTGAGATAACTGCCTTGATACCTTATCCTGCCCATAAAGAGATACTGCTAAGTTAAAAGAAAGAGAGACTTTCAATGAAACTAATGACTGTCTTATGGTGACATCTAAATGGAATTGTGAAAATCAACAAGAACATATCCACTTAAAAACATTACACTGTTCATGATTGACAGAATATCTAGGGTGATTAAGGACTATGGAATCCAATGATATCAGGGTCCCCAGCATGTAGGCTGAGGAGGGTAGAAAAGAGAATTGCAAGCACCTAGGCATGCATTGGATGCCACGTGTTTGGATAGGATGTTGAATGATTGGTGATGGTATCAGACAGGCTATACTTGGGTATTTAGAAGCTCTGATGCAGTGCAAAGAGATGAAACACTCAAGAAGACGCTTATCTATTATTCCAGTATTTGCTTGTCCAATGGCCCCATGGACAGGCAAATTTTAATGGTTCCATTTTTAACATTTTTTTTCTTTACAAGGTTATGTTGATTCTTGCTAGTATAAGTTCATGTGGATGGCTTGGACTCTAACTTGAAATGGAGGATGACTGCATCCTTCCAGGGGAAAAAAATATGAAGACTGGAGACTCTACCCACCACTATGGAGGAGGTGAGGCTACTGAGTCTTTCACATAGCTACGCAGGTGGCATTTGGCTCCATGGGGAGCTAGCCCTGCCCAAGGAAGACTTTGAGAGGGAATACCTCTTGTCCTGACACAAAATGTCATCATGGACTTGGACCCTGGAGGCTAGAACGTATAGCATATCTTGGATGGAAACCTTTAACACCTCTAATCAAAAGAAAACATGAACCTTGGTTTCCTTCCTCTCATTTTTAAAAGACTGATATGCAGTCTCCTATTTTCGAGGTAATCGACATACTCTTTCCGCCCTTCACTTTTGTTGTTGCTACTAGTAAGGTAGAACCTTGTCATTTCTATCAACAAAGAAATAATTCAGACAAATGCTACCATGCATGATCAGTTGGTCTAAGGTTATTTTCTAGTTTTGGCCTTGTACTGAGTCTGCCCTCTTGTTCCCTTTTTTACTTTTCTGGAGAAACTATATCTGCCCTTATTAGGACCTAAAACTCTACAGCTAAATCCCAACACATTGCACGACACCGACATGAGGTATCCAGTACCAACACCCTAATCCCAGCGGACAAGCCGACAACTTGGTTAGTCTTCCCCAACGAAGCATGGACCAAGTATTGGTGATACCATCATGCAGATTAAATGCACCAAGTGTAGGAGGCATCACTGTATGGATCAATTGCCCTTTGTCATATTGATGAGATATCCTTTCTTCAACATTGAATTACTTACAGTTTGCCATTTGCCATTTTCTACTCAATCCGGGACCTTTTTAGATTGGTTCAGCCTAATTTTCTTTGTTTTTCCTTCAACATTACAAATTTGTATTTGACTTAGCTCAACATAGGCCCACCCTTACTGAATTTTAGTTTCAAACACAATTTCCTACAAGAATAATATGAATCCTACCAAAGAAAAGAATCATATGATACAAGCAGCTGGTACCAGGCCGAGAAGGCAAGAAAACTGACAATGTGACGCAAGGCGAGCAAGTTAAAAAGGCCATAAGATGGCTAATGGCTCTAAATGTGTACTTGATGAGGACAGCCATATGATCCATTAGGGTTAACCCACACCAACTAACCTTCTGAGGTTGTAGCATTAGGCTTGCTATGTCAAGCAATCACCGTTGGCGACACCAATTTACATACATATCCATTTCTTCTACATATCCATTCATAGAAATATCTGAGATCAGTATAATGATAATTCACAACTGATTGATATTAATCACTTAAAAAGAAGCATAAAACTATAGTGTAGTACTCAAGTACTATGTAGCACATCCATTCATAAAACAAGACAGTCTGCTCACTAACTTGAATTTGCAAGCTAAGCCTATACAGTGAGCTTATGGATATCAGACTTTAACATATAAAGGCAAAGCACTGAAAAAAAGCATTGATATAGTGTACTGAGATGGCGTATCCTTGTAACTCAGCCTTATATATCAATATACTAGTGGATACGTAGGTATGCAGTGTCAATGTTCTTCAGCAATATCAGTGAACAAACTTAATGTCCCCAAACACAATCAAAATGCAAAAATGACAGAACCAAACTCATAATAATATTATCCACATGGCCAATGAGAGAGATCTCTGTATTAACCTTCCAGAACAACCACCGAATGCAACAATTCGCTCTTGAGATGATACTCACCGGAAATGAAGAAGAAAGCTAAGGATGAGCAGGTCTCGGCTACCATGACATCTCCTAATATCTGAAATTTTATCTACTTGGATGGATTGCTTTGCAGCTATTCCTTCTGAAAAACTATTTCTGTATGAGTCTTTTAAATCTTTACTGACAAAGATTTTTCTCTTTTTGTTTTTGTTGAATTATTTTACTTATATAGCTACTGGGTTTCTGCTCGATATTTGCCTGCAATATATGATCAGCTTTGAAATATTCAGCTACACAGAGTGTCATATGAATCTCAGATCAGCCTTAGATCATAGGCAGGCTTTCGGTGGAAACTCAGTTTGTGCTTTACAGCAGTTGTATCAATTTGTCTCCCATCTTGACGCAGGGAAGAACACCAAACCTTAGTTGAAATAAAACATCTCTTCAGAGCACAGAAAATAGTGGACAGCCGCCATCTGCCTTTCTATTTCACTTAGATACACCTCTATGTATTTTGTGTTTGGAATCTTAGCACGCACTCTTGGTAGATGCCATGGTAATAGTTCCTAAGCTGGATGACAAGGCTGTCAAAATTTTAATATTGTTTATCCCTATCCGTATTGTTTATCTCCTCATTGTTTAATAGTACTGAAGATGAATTCAGATATCCATCTGAAACATATAGCCATAAGTGACCAAAAAAAAAAACTCAGAAGAAAGATGTTGACTTCAAGAAAACAAGTTATCAATACCAAAATCGTATTGGTGATTCAAGGATGATCCCGCATCGGCTCTCGAAGAAAAATTACTCTTAACAACTAGCCAAAAAGCTTAATCTTGAGATCGATACCAGGACAACAGCAATCACTCATCTTTGAGAACGTCTCAAAGGAGCACGATGCCACTCAACTACAAGACCAACCCAACATCCATAACTTACCCAGAAATCATGCACCGATTCATCTAAAACAACATGAAATCATCTCGAAACACAAGCATCTGACTATTTCGGATAAATAAAACGGGAACAAAGGCAGAACAATCTGAAAAAATTCTTTCAAAAAAAAAAGAACAATCCGAAAGAAACCTTGAGATCAAGAATTTGAAAGAAATAGATTGGAATCTCAAACACGTAAATAACCGGAGAGAAATTAAGAAAGAAACAATACCTCAATCGTGTGGGAAGGGTGGGAGCCAAGGCTGATTAGGGTTCTTTCGTGCAATAGGGTTCCTGAGAGCTCCAGAGGCGCTCTCCTCCTTCCGTTCGCCTGATTTAGTTCTTTTCTTGCATTATTTTTTAAAGGGCATAACTGTGATTATACAATTTGTTGTGGGCGTTTTGGCCAGAAGGTTAAATTTCATATCCCCCACGACCTTTCGGACGGTGCGAGGAAGTATTTTTTTTTGAAATAAACACCCAAAATAAACCCTTACAGCATTCTGGTAAGACAAAAATAGCTTTTATTTTTTTATCAAATATTACTATAACAATCTAAAATATTTTTGAATAACTAAATAGTACTTTTTGATCTCCTAGTAGCTCAGCCTAATGGGGCATAGTAGTTAGATCCATGTACAGCAATAGTACTTGTAGTAGAGTTGTAGATGACTTTTCTATTGTTGCTTAAAAGATGATATGGATGCCTAATAACATCTTTTTGTTCCCACTTTCTAATTACCACATAAAGATGTGTCGATCATGTTCAGTTTCTAAATAGTTTTTCCCTGCACATATTATCTATTTAAAGGTGCTTGATTTGACATCATCCCCTAACATGTCTATTAAGGCATTTTGCATTGTATTCTCTGTTAACATTTGCTATCTTTTCTTTTTTTTTTCTTTCTTTTTTCCTTTTGTGGGTGCATCAACGTTCATATTAGTATAATAATATTAGACCAAAACAATATTTTGTACTAATACTTTTTATGGCAATATTATTAACAATAATCTTAGATCTTTTATCATAATATTATATTAAATATTGATATAATATTATATCATAATATTAGTAAATAATATTTATATTATCCTAATGATAATAAAAATCTAATATCTAGAATAATAATATAAATATAATATCACTAGTGTAATAATATAATATAATATTGTAATAATAATTATAGTAACATTATTATTGTAATAATGTGTTTGAATAATATAATAACAATTAAGAATTATGATGAATAGTATAAAATGTAATTAAATAATATATAACATATTATGACAGAATAATATCATTAAAATAAAAAATTAATATATCATATAAAATATAATCACTAACGAAATGATAGTTATGCAATATCAAACAATACATATTATGAACAGATTGTATATTTAATATGTATAAGTTAAAATATCATACAATATATCCTACAATATAATATGTATAATGTAATATATATTACAATATAATATATTGTACTAGGCATATATCAAGGACTATGAGAAATGATAACCAAGCCCCTCATTAGACATATATTTATCTTTTCTAACTAGAATTCAATAACCATGGGAATCAAGAATTCTCATGTCTAAATGAGTTACCGAATATGGAAATTGTTATGCTCCAAACCCACCATTCGTGTTGGCACATCACACTGCTGCACATTCCATAGAGCATAACCATATAAAATATGCAAGGCTTGCTAGATTATTTTTTTCCATAAATTTCAAAACAATTAGTTCTGATATTTATTCAGTGAAAAGAGCAATCCAAATACTATTTTTCGGGGCAGGTGGCTTTGCCTCCCCCTTCAATAAAAAAAAAACATTATGTTTTAAAGGGGCATAACTATGATTTCATAAATTTGTTGTGGGCATTTTGGTCAAAAAGTTAAATTTTATATCGCCCCACAGCTTTCGGGCGATGCGAGGAAGTATTTTTTAGAAGAAGCTCCCAAATAAACCTTTACTGCTTTTTAAACTAAAATAACTTTTATATTTTTTTATCAAATATTACTATAACAATCCAAAATATTTTTAAATAGCTAGAAAGTGATTTTTGAGCCCTATAAGCTTAGCCAAATGGGGCCATAATACTTAGATTCATGTACAACTTTAGCACTTTTGTTGCAATATTTGGATCCATGCATACCTCATCTTAGTACTTGTAGATGGCTTTCCTATTATTACTTAAAAGATGATATGGATGCCTAATAATATCACTTGGTCCTACTTTCTAATTACCACATAAAGATATGTCGATCATGTTCATTTTCTAAATAGTTTTGCCCTGCACATACTATTTGTCTATTAAGGCATTTTGCATTGTATTCTGGGGAAGGAATAACAACAATCTTAGATCTTTTATCATAATATTATATTTAATATTGATATAATATTATATCATAATATTAGTAAATAATATTCATATTATCCTAATGATAATAAAAATCTAATATCTAGAATAATAATATAAATATAATATCATATCTAGTGTAATAATATAATATAATATTATAATAGTAATTATAGTAACATTATTACTGTAATAATATGTTCGAATAATATAATAATTAAAAAATATGATGAATAGTATAAAATGTAATTAAATAATATATAACATATTATGATACAATAATATCATTAATATAAAAATTTAATATGCCATATAAAATATAATTACTAACGAAATCATGCATTATTATATAATATCAAACAATACACATTATGAACATATTGTATATTTAATATGTATAAATTAAAATATCATACAATATATCTTATTATATAATATGTATAATGTAATATATATTACAATATAATATATAATATTTTATCTAATAGGTAATAAATGTTAGATAATAGATTACTATTGTATATTTTTGAAAATAATTAATAATAATGATATAATATAAAAAATATTATACTATTTTTTAATCAATAATTAACGTTAATAATATAATATAATAAAACTGGTTTCTATTGTTACTTAGGCATATATCAAGGACTATGAGAAATAATAACCAAGCCCCTCATTAGACATAGATTTATCTTTTCTAACTGGAATTCAATAATCATGGAAATCAAGCATTCTCATGTCTAAATGAGTTACCAAATATGGAAATTGTCATGCTCTAAACCTACCATTCGTGTTGGCACATCACACTGCTACACATTCCATAGAGCATAACCCTATGAAATATGCAAGGCCTACTAGATTATTTTTTTTCCATAAATTTCAAAACAATTAGTTCCGATATTTATTAAGTGAAAAGAGCAATCCTAATACTATTTTTTTCAATGATATCAAAGATATTGGTTTTCCTTTTAGTTCTCTCTATCAAACCCTAACCTCAGCTGAATGCTATACATCCTACTGCTTTGAAAAGAAAAAGAAAATAATGATATGAGTTAACAGCCTAGTAAGAATCCTTAGACAAACACACTCAGAAATAATTAATCACTACTCAACTATATGCAATTATCAAGAAATCACATACCGACAATCTAGGAAAATTCAAATAAATTGGAAAATGCTTACATATATCGTATATCAAAATAACTATTTTTTGATATTTCATGCAATTACAATGAAGGTACATATCAACAATCTACCACGACTCAAATAGACCAGACGAAATACATACGCACACCATATGCCAAAATAACAGACCCATTCATAAATAGCATTCCATGTAACATCAATATGTACATAGGTACACCATATGCCAACATAACCAATTCATTCATGAATAGCATTTGATGTAATATCAAATTAACCATTTTATTCAACACCATTTTCAAAAAACTTATTTGTCATTTTCAAACAAGTAATCTGGATCCGTATTGGTTACCTTTCCGACTTTAGGCCAATCCCGATCATGTTGCTGCCTGTGATGGAGTAACCGATGGTGTCACAATTTCCACCTATTACGACCTATTGCAGCCCAAAATTGCTGGCTAAGATAGACTGGGAGCCGGATGCAATGGGGTGCATGAGTGAGGGAGATAGACACGGGATTAGGAAACTAGCTTAGATCTGGTGAAGCAATGAAGGATCTCGATGAGGTGACGATCTCAACAGTGAGAAGGGAACAAGGTGGAGTCAAAATCTCGGCGGGCGGTGGAGAAACCAGGTGGCTGCTGCTGCAGTGGACATCAGAGATCGATAGCCCAAGAAAGGTACCAACATCTCGGTGGATCGACCTAAGGAAGGGACCAACATCTCGGTGGATCGAGAAGGGTGGAGCAAGAAAAATAGGAGATCTTGTGGCAAAAGGCCCGGTCGGCTGCCGATCCGCAAATCGGTCCGCGGAGCACACCGGCAACCGAGGGATGGTGAGGGGGAAGAGTTGAAGATCGCAAGAGGGGTACGAGACACTCAGATAGATCTATGTGATTTTTTTTTTTTTTTGGTACATCGGCACCTCCCACACATCGGACGTGATGATCTTTTTTTACCTTTGGTAAGGTGGGCATAGTGGGAATTTGATTTCACTGCTTCTCTATCAACTTTTGTGTAAATTTAGCTTAAATGTATCCTGTTGCTGGAAATTGGACCCGGGGGCAATCTTCGGTCGAGGGAGAGGGAGCGGCGAGTCACCACGGCGGGGCGGCGACCGGTCGGCAGGCGGCGTCCTCCGTCTGGGGCGGCCGGAGAGAAGGAGCAGCTGGTCCTCGCGGCGGGGCGGCGATCCGTCAGCTGGCGGCGTCCTCCGTCTGGGTGCCTGCGCACGAACCGGTGGCCGGGTTTTCCGGCGCCGGCCCTCCGACGCTCAAGTCAGGAAGGGGCAAATAGTGTAAAGAGGAGATAAACAGTGTCTGCAGAGTGCATAAATTTTCCAACCCCCTCCTGAGAGGCCAAGGCTCCCTTTTATAGGCGGGGGTCGGTTTACCTGTGATGTAACGGGGCGAAGCCGTAGTACGGCTCGGCATGTTGTTCAGGTCGGCGCACGGCCTGGCGAATCATTGCACTGATGTCGGCGGTGAGGGCGTCGTACGACCCGAACTAGCACGCTACCAGGCGAATTATTGCATTGGTGTCGGAGGTATGGCCGAGATCAGAGACTTATCATAGTCGACTAGACTCTGTTGGGCTGATTTGCCGTAGAGAGCTGAGAGTCCGTAGATGACAGGAGCCATACACATTAAATGTGGAGTAAGCCGGAGATCCGCATTAATTGTGGAGTAAGCCGGAGATCCGCATTAATTGTAGAGTAGGCCGGAGATCCGCATTAATTGTGGAGTAAGCCGAAGATCCACATTAATTGTGGAGTAAGCCGGAGATCCGCATTAATTGTAGAGTAGGCCGGAGATCCGCATTAATTGTGGAGTGAACTGGAGGTTTTCAGTGGCCATGCGTAATAAATGCTGGAGCAGTGGCAGGATATGGTCCTCGATCGGACCTCAGAGGAGTACGGCCGTAGTAGGTGGCTGACAAGGGTAGACCTTGAGCATCGGGGTTTTCCAGGTCGGGGATCCGAGGTCGGATGTTACGAGGTCGGACGCCCCGGGGTCGGACGCCGACTCCGGCTATCCAGGGTCGGCGATTGTGCGGCTTCTTAGGGGGCATACATGTCATTTGGGGGAAAAATCTTATCCCCCCAACACTACCCCCCGACTTCCGAGTTCGAGCGGCTTGTGGGCTCGGACGTAGGAAGTAAAGTCTATCATTAAAGTTGGGGGGCGAACCTCGTCCGCACCCTTGCGCTTCTCGGAATTTTCATGGTGGAACCTGCGCCCTTTGACGTCTCGAGGCTGCTTTATTCAGCGAACTTATGATGAAGCTCGCATTATTACGCTTCTCAAAGCGGGGGTGGCGTCTCTTGGATTGCCAAGGTCACTTGTGCGGCGGATCCATGATGAGGGTCCCCGAGCTCGACGAGACGGCGCCTCGATCCTGTGGTCGAGGCTCCCCGTTCATTAATGAGTGTGCCGTTTTACGTTTCAAAATGGACACGCGGCATGATCTGAGGTCGGCCGTTTCCGACCTCGCGCTACCGGATCATGGATCTGGTGAGTTGGAGGCTACGTCGGGGCTCCACGTGTCTCAGGGCCTTATTAAATGAGGAGAGCGGGGGTGGCGTCCGCTCGTTCCTCAAGACGATTTGATTCTGCGGACCCATGATGAGGCCCCGAGATCCGATGGGACAATGCTTCGATTTCGTACCCGATTTATTAATCCGGAGTGAATGTGGTGCCTCGGCCTCCGAGGTCGCCACGTGGCGCAATCTGGTCGGGGGATGGGAACCGACCTCGTGGATCTGGGCCGTCAGGGGGGTCTATATAAACCCCACGAGTCTGCCCTAAAGGTCTTATTTGGCTGCCTCTCATTTTCGTTGTTTTCCTTCCTTGCTTTCTTCCTCAACCGAACCCCGCCGTCGGTGCCCGGAGCGATTTCCGGCGATGTCCAGTAGGTCCCTACCCCGTGATTGCTAGGGTTCCTCTTCTCTTTTTCTCCCAGTTTTCATCCTCTGCTTTTAATTTTATTTCGCTCTCCTATGAAATGGGTCCCGGTCCGGAGGAGGTAGGGTCGAGTCTGTCAGAGGAGGAGTTGGAGCTGATCCGCTCCCGGTTCTTCTTCCAGCCCGGGTTTCGCCTTGAAACTGCGGGGCCGGAGGACAGGGTGACGCAGCCGCCCCCAGGTCGGATCGCGGTCTACCGCGAGACGCTCTGGGCTGGCCTGCGATTTTCTGTCCACGAGTTCGTGAGCAACCTGCTGGCCGAGTACCAGCTCGTCCCGGCGCAGTTGGCTCCGAACTCGTGGAGGACCATAATCGGGTTCTTGTCCCTGTGCCTCGGGCACGGGATCCCGATCTCAGTGGGTCTTTTCCGCCGGTGTTTTCTGTTGAAAAAGAATCCGGCGGACGCAGGGTGGCTATACTTCGCCTTTCGGGGCGGTATGTCACTCTTTCAGGGCGCCCCTTCCTCAATTCATGAGTGGAAGGGGAAGTTTTTCTTCTTGGCGTCCGAGGCGCCTTGGGGGTTTGACCCGACGTGGGGGCACCCTTGGTTGAAGGTCCTCAACAAGCTCTCCGAGCCCTCAAGGAGGGAGCTGAGGACCCTAGACTCTCTGCGAGCCCTCGGGAGGGGCAACGACCTGACCGAGCTCCTGCGGGAGGGCACCCTGGCGAGCGTGGGTCTGAGCTCAGCGCGCCCCGAGGGTAAGGGTAGTTACACTACTCTCTTTCCTTGTCCTTTGTTTTTACTGCTACTGGTCTGACACTTAACGAAATTTCTGATTTCAGACATTCCCCACCTGCCGACCAGCAACACATCACTTTTTTCCCGCCTGAGGAGGTGGGAGGCCGAGGCCGGCGGAGCTATGCCTCAGCCTCGGAAGAGGGCGAGGTCGGACGGCGCTTCGACGTCGGCCGGGACGAGTGGCCCCGAGGCGGGGGCCTCCACAGCCGACCCGAGGCGCGCACGGGTCGTCAGCGACGCGGGCCCATCAGCCCCCCCTTGTCCCGCCCCCATTGCCCAGCGGGGGAGCCGTCCACGATCCGGCTGCAGCACCCGGGACCTGAGCCGACTCGAGGCCCCGAAGCGAGCGGCTCCGGGACCTCGGGCTCGGGCATGCCGGGCCCTTCCCGGGCTCCCGGGAGGAGTCAGTTGAGCCGGACTCCCCTATTCCCGAGGGGAGCTCGGCCTTTCATGATGCCGAGGTCGCACGTTCCGTACTTCGGCGTGCGATGCTTCCAGCGGACCGGGCCGAGTTCCGGAACATTCCGCTGGGGGAGGTTGTTGGCAGTGCTTACTGCAACACTGCCCGGGTAAGCTTTCTTCTTAATTTTCCTTAAGTTATTAGCGAACTCGCGTGCTTCTCGACTTACGATCATCTCTGTTTCTTCCTTTGCAGCATATTCACGAGCTCGATGCCCTGGTGTTTATCGCCCAAGGGTGTCAAGAGGAGGCCTGGCGGCTCGGCCGGTAGTTGGAGCCGGCCAGGAGGAGAGTCGCCGAATTGGAGGCAGCATTGGCCGAGGCCGAGGCTCGGAGGGCGGCCACCGAGGCCGAGCGCCTTGCTATGGCGGGGGCGCTTGAAGAGGAAAGGGCTGCTCACGCCCTGACCAGGTCGGCCATGCGCGGTATGGAGGCGCGCTTGGGGGAGGTCCAGGCCGAGGTCCGGCCCTTAAGTATGAGGACGGGGTTTCCCGCCTCCGAATCGAGCAACTCGAGGCCCGAGAGCGGAGGGCACTTGAGCGGGCTGATCATGCCGTGGAACTCTTCAAGGAGTCGCAAGAGTTCCGCGACATGTTGGAGGAGGAGACGGTGGACGGGTTCCTCCGGGGCTTCGAGAACTTTCGGCTGCAGATGCGCCGGTACTGCCCTCAGTACGACCTCTCGACAGTCCGTCCGAGGGAGGACCTGGGCTGGGGGTCCGACGCGGAAGGCCTCCCCGCCATTTTGACATCCGAGGCGGGAATATACGAACAAGACCCCACCGAGCCTTCGACGGGGGTCGCCGAGGCGGACGGCGCCATGGAGGCGGCTCCGGCGGCCGGGACGGACGCCGTCCCGGAGGCGGTACCTGAGGCCCCTGCCCCCGACCCCGAGCCTGTGCCGGCTGAAGACCCCGAGATCATCAATGTGCCGGACGACCCCCCGGATGTTGCTCCCGCCGCTTAGGACTTAGCGTATATTTTATTTTTTCTTTCTCTTTTTTCATTGTATCCGAGGTCGGCCCTTGAGTGGCCGACTTCCAATTTTGTAATTGGCCTTCCGGCCCTTTGTCAATGAAAAAATATTTTGTCATTCTGTGTTCATCTTTCCCTCTGTTGTCGTGGATGAGGCTAGAGCCTTAGCTAACCGCCTCGACGATCTCAAACTTTGCATTTTAATTTTCGGGCTGCTTAACGAAGTTGCCCCTTTTTCCCGGGCTACGTCTTAGCCTTCTCGGATTCCAGTCATTCCGACCAAAGGGAGCTCCGAGTCTTAGGTTTTTTAGAAAATTTCTCTAAGTCCTATAACTCGGATCTGAGAGTCGTGGAAGTCATCACGTTTAGCCTTTAGAAAAGTCCCAAGGCATCGAGGTCGGGCCTTAGCCCTTCAAGTAAGACTGGACTAGGTCTGTGCGTGCCGCTATTCGGGGAGTTTAGTCGGGTTTCCGAACTCAACTCCGAACCCCTCGTAGGGAGCGCGGGCTAATAAACAAGTTATTGCCGAAGGTTTTCGTAGTTATCATTCTCGAATTTTGCCGAGATTTCGGTGAGCAAGGCTGGGATTTCCAAAGATTGCCTTGGTACCCGTGTTTGGCTGGTACACTCGTGGCCGGGACCACTTTCTCAGCCGGACGTCGGAGTTTACGTAGAAGAGCCGAGTAGTTGGGCGCTAATTTATGAAGCTTTTGTACAAATTGCGGAGACTTGACGAACGGAGCATGCATAATGTAGTTAGGAGGTCGGTCTTAAGCCGACCTATTGGAGAAGCCCGGCTTTGGGGCGAGATAAGACTCCAACGTTGGATGAGATTCCGCTCAGCGGTATGTAGATAAAATTTGACAAGGAGGGCGTCTAGTTAGATGTACCTCTTGCATTCTCAGAGTAATGCTTCGCATGGTGGAGTAGGTTGCCTCCCTTCCTCGTCGACCTCCGGAGTCATTCTTGACTTAAAGGGGGGCTCGGGCTTCTCACGGACCCGATGGCACCCGCCGGGGTTGAAAAGATCTGGGGAGACTTTATTGATTTGTAGCTCTTTGCGAGGTCGAGGGAGCTTGAGACCCCATGGTCGGACCTCGAGGCGCCCTAACCTTGGTCGAGGGACCTTGCGTCAGGTCGGCGGGTCTGTGGACGCCTTGCTGACCTGTAATACCTCCCGAGGTCGAGGGAGTCTGGTTCTCTACGGTCGACCCTCGGGGCATCCCGACCTTAGTCGAGGAATCGTTCGTCAGGTCGAGGGGTCTGGGTACGCACTGTCGACCTGCGACGCTTCCCGAGGTCGAGGGAGTCTGGTTCTCTACGGTCGACCCTCGGGGCATTCCGACCTTAGCCGAGGGATCGTTCGTCAGGTCGAGGGGTCTGGGTACGCACTGTCGACCTGCGACGCTTCCCGAGGTCGAGGGAGTCTGGTTCTCTACGGTCGACTCTCGGGGCATTCCGACCTTAGTCGAGGGATCGTTCGTCAGGTCGAGGGGTCTGGGTACGCACTGTCGACCTGCGACGCTTCCCGAGGTCGAGGGAGTTTGGTTCTCTACGGTCGACTCTCGGGGCATCCCGACCTTAGTCGAGGGATCGTTCGTCAGGTCGAGGGGTCTGGGTACGCACTGTCGACCTGCGACGCTTCCCGAGGTCGAGGGAGTCTGGTTCTCTACGGTCGACCCTCGGGGCATCCCGACCTTAGTCGAGGTAGGAGAACGAGCCGAGCTCGTCTGGTCAGAGAGGACCGTGCTCATAGGTGGAAGTTGATGGAGAACGAGCCGAGCTCGTCTGGTCAGAGAGGACCGTGCTCATAGGTAGAAGTTGATGGAGAACGAGCCGAGCTCGTCTGGTCAGAGAGGACCGTACTCATATCTTGACGTCTCGAGCATCCCTATAGCCGGGGCATCCCGACGTCTCGGGGCATCCCGACGAACCGGGGCATCCTGACCTTAGTCGAGGGAATCTTGCGCCAAGTCGATGTTTCATTGTCCTGCGATTCTTTCCGAGGTCGAGGGAGTTTGGGACTCTACAGTCGAGCCTCGAGGCATCCCGATTTTGACGGGGAATCTGAGG
Source organism: Phoenix dactylifera (assembly GCF_009389715.1). Classification (NCBI taxonomy): domain Eukaryota; kingdom Viridiplantae; phylum Streptophyta; class Magnoliopsida; order Arecales; family Arecaceae; genus Phoenix; species Phoenix dactylifera. The sequence continues at coordinate 824,070 of NC_052392.1, forward strand.
ATCACAGACAACCCAACATTAGAAGAGAATTATAGTCATCGAGATGAGAGAATTATTTGCAAAAAAGAGGCAGAATTTATTGGCCTGATTGCCTTGAACCCCTTGAGGTTTCACTGGTAGTACATTCGTAGATTCTCGGAGTTCCAGCTTCGCGGGATCAGAGTTCCCTCCAGAGACTTCAATTTGTACGCCCCTGGTCGTTGTACCCGGGCGATTTGATACGGCTCTTCCCAGTTTGGGGCGAGCTTTCCTTGCTCGGTCGGTTGAGAAGCCTCGGCTCTCCTGAGGACGAGGTCCCCCACCTTGAAGAGCTTGGGCTTGACTCTGGAGTTGTAGTATTGGGCCGTTCTCTGTTGATATCTTGCCATACGAACCCGGGCGACCTCTCGCGTCTCTTCGACGAGGTCCAAGTTGCTCCTGAGCTGGGAGGAATTGGTGTCAGGGTCGTAGTGCTCCACTCTCGGAGAAGGAAGGCCAATCTCTAGCGGGATGACGGCTTCAGTGCCGTATGCTAGGTTGAAAGGGGTCTCTCCCGTGGGCAGTCGGAATGTAGTCCGGTACGCCCAAAGGACATTGTACAAGTCCTCGACCCACTGCCCCTTGGACCGATCAAGCCTAGCCTTGAGTCCCTGCAAAATGGTGCGGTTAGTTACCTCAGTCTCCCCGTTTGTCTGGGGATGGGCAACCGAGGTGAAGCGGTGGTCAATGCCGAGCTCAGAGCAAAATTCCCTGAAATGAACATTGTCAAATTGTCGACCATTGTCAGATATGAGGATACGGGGTAGTCCGAATCTGCAGATTATGGACTTCCACACGAAGTCCCGCATCTTTTGCTCGGTGATCCGGGCGACGGGTTCGGCCTCAACCCATTTGGTGAAGTAGTCGATGGAGACGACCAGGAACTTTCTCTGTCCGGTGGCCAGGGAAAAGGGCCCCAGGATGTCGATCCCCCATTGGGCAAACGGCCAGGGGGCGATGATGGAGGTCAGCAGAGCTGAAGGTCGGCGCTGGATATTGGCGTTTCGTTGGCACCGATCACACTTCCGGACGAAATCCGTTGCATCCGTCTGGAGTGTGGGCCAATAATATCCTTGTCGCAGGACCTTATGGGCTAATGCCCGACCCCCCAGGTGATTTCCGCAGATCCCTTCATGGACCTCTCGGAGGGCATAGTCCGCCTCGGAGGGGCGGAGGCATCTGAGAAGGGGAGAAGTAAATGATCGCCGATAGAGTCTATTCTCGTATAAGACATACCGGGGGGCCTGGCGCTTGATTCGGCGAGCCTCCGTCTCGTCATGAGGTAGAGTTCCGTCCTGAAGGTAGCAGACGAGCCCATCGATCCAGCTTGGCTCGGAGTCGATGCACATGGTGGGCTCGGGTTCCTCCGTGCTGGGGATCTGAAGATACTCGAGCGTTGTTCCCTTGGGAAGCTCGCTCATGCGGGAGGTTGCCAATTTGGATAGCTGGTCTGCCCTGAGGTTTTCCGCTCTGGGAATATACTGAATATTGAAAGAATTCAGGGCAGATATGAGTTCCCGCACCTTTTGGAGATACTTTTGCATGGACGGCTCTTTAGCTCCAAAATCTCCTTGGATCTGGTTCACTACCAGCTGGGAGTCGCTGAAGGCCGTCAGGTCTTCCACTTTTAGTTCTTTCGCCAGCTTGAGCCCGGCGATGAGAGCCTCGTACTCGGCCTCATTGTTTGAGGCCGGGAATTCGAGGCGCAAAGCTTGCTCGGCCACCACTCCGTCTGGACTGGTGAGGATAAGTCCGGCCCCGCTGCCCCCCGAGATCGAAGACCCGTCCGAGTGCAGGACCCATGGCTGCCTCGGGGCCTCCTCCACGGATTCGGGTGGCAGCTCGGGGTCGTCCGGAAGGGTGCACTCCACGATGAAGTCGGCGAGTATCTGAGCTTTGATAGCCGGCCTGGGCCGATATTCGAGGTCGAATTCTCCGAGCTCGACCGTCCATTTGGCGATCCTCCCCGCACGATCCGACCTCTGCAATATTTGCTTCATAGGCTGGTCGGTCAATATAGCTATCGTGTGGGCTTGGAAGTAAGGCCTGAGTCTCCGAGCCGAGATGATGAGAGCGAAGATGGTCTTCTCAAGTTTAGAATATCGGGTCTCAGCATCCCTGAGAACCCGGCTAGTGTAATAGACCGGCTTTTGGAGCTTGTCCTCTTCCCGGACGAGGACTGAGCTTACTGCAGCTGGGGAGACGGCCAGATATAAGTAAAGGACCTCGCCTTTCTGGGGCTTGGTGAGCAGCGGGGGAGAGGCCAGAAGGCTCCGAAGCTCTTCAAAGGCCTGCTGGCATTCTTCTGTCCACCGGAAGTCTTTCGGCCGTTTGAGGCTCTTGAAGAAGGGGAGGCAGCGCTCGGCTGACCGAGAGACGAACCTTCCCAGGGCGGCAACCCGCCCCGCGAGCCGCTGCACCTCCTTAACTGTCTTTGGAGGCGACATCTCTTGCAGTGCCCGAATTTTCTCCGGGTTGGCTTCAATTCCGCGCTGGGTCACTATGAAACCCAGGAACTTGCCCGAGGTGACCCCGAACGCGCACTTCGCCGGGTTGAGCTTCATTTGGTATCTCCTGAGCTTGGCGAATGTCTCGTTGAGATCGGCTATGTGGCGTTCCGCCGCTCGGCTCTTCACCAGCATGTCGTCCACATAGACTTCCATGTTCCGGCCGATCTGGTCTTTAAAAATTTGGCTGACCAGTCTCTGATAGGTGGCCCCAGCGTTTTTCAGGCCAAAGGGCATCACCTTGTAGCAGTAGGTGCCCTTGTCGGTGATGAAGGCCGTCTTCTCCTCGTCTTCTGGCGCCATTCGGATTTGATTGTACCCTGAAAAGGCGTCCATAAAAGTTAGCAGTTGGTGTCCTGAAGTGGAGTCGACGAGCTGGTCGATGCTCGGGAGGGGGAAGCTGTCTTTCGGGCAGGCCTTGTTCAGGTCGGTGTAGTCCACGCACATACGCCACTTCCCGTTGGCCTTCTTTACGAGGACTACGTTGGCGAGCCAGTCCGGGTAGGAGACCTCCCGGATGAAGCCGGCCCCGAGGAGTTTGTCCACCTCCTCAGCCGCAGCTCGTTGTCGTTCCGGGGCGGAGCCTCTTTTCTTCTGCTTTACAGGCCTGCTGGTTGGCCTCACCTGGAGTCGGTGGACCATGACCTCAGGGTCAATTCCTGGCACGTCCGCGGGCGACCAGGCGAAGATGTCAGCGTTGTCCCGCAGGAAGCTGACGAGGCAATCCCTCTCGTGGGCGCCGAGGCCGGAGCCGACCTACACGGTTAGCTCGGAAAAATTTTCTTGTAGTGGAACTTGAATAAGGAGCTCACCGGGCTCTACTTGCTTCTTCCAAAGGGTGTCCCTCGCATCGAGGGTTTCTATGGGCAATGAGGGGCCCATAGGCCGAATCGTCGCCTCGGCGGGTTGCTTTGCTCCGTGGGCCGCCATGTAGCATTGTTTGGCGACCAGCTGGTCTCCGCGGACCTCGCCTACTCCTTGGCCGGTGGGGAACCGCATGAGCAGATGGCGGGTTGAAACCACGGCTCGAAGGGCGTTTAGCCCTGGCCGCCCAAGGATGGCGTTGTAGACCGAGGGCAGACGGACCACCAGAAAGTCCATCCTCACAGTGCTCTCCCGGGGGGCGAGGCCAACTGTGACAAGGAAGCTAGCCTCACCTTCAACCGGGACCGCATCTCCGGTAAACCCAACCAACGGGGCATTGATTCTCCGGAGATGTCCTTCTGTCAACCCCATTTTTTGGTAGGCATGATAATACAAAATGTTGGCTGAGCTTCCATTGTCAACTAGGACACGCTTTACATCAAACCTATTTACAATCATTGAGATGACCACAGCGTCATCGTGAGGGGTCTCGACCCCTTCTAAGTCCTCGTCCGAGAACGAGATGACTTCATCAGTGCGGAGGCGTTTCGGGGGTGCTCCCTGGGCGACTGCTCCTGCCGAGGCCCTCCCAATCATGTTGATGGTGCCGGCGATGGGCCTGTTGCCGTCCGGATTTTCGGTTGGTGCGACATTCTCCGCCGGCCTTCTTTCCTCGCGCCGGTTTCTCACGAACCGGTTGAGTACTCCTCGACGGATGAGCGCTTCTATCTCATCCCGGAGCTGGATGCAGTCCTCCGTGTCGTGGCCGCGGTCTCGGTGGAAGCGGCAGTACTTCCTGGGATTACGGGGAATTCCCGTGTCTCGCATAGGCGGCGGGGGTCGGAAGAAGTCCCGACCCTCAATTTCCATCAGGATCTCGGCCCGAGGAGCATTGATGGGTGTGTAGTTGTCGTACCTCCCTGGGTGCATCCGAGGCCGTAGCGGGGACCTCGGTCGGGGAGGTGTCCTCTGCTGAGGTCGTCCCTGCTGACGGGGCGGGCTCCTCAGTCGGGGGAGATTCTTCTCATGGCGGGGGGATCGGCTCCTCTGTCGGCCGCGCTCCTCGCGGCGCTTCTTCTGCTTCTTTGAGGCGGGCTCAATTGCTCCCCGCCTGGAGGCGACCGCCTCCTCGGCCTTGGCGTACTTCCGGGCCCGGGCCAACATCTCGGTGAAGTCGGCCGGAAAGCTCTTCTCGATGGAGAAGAGGAGTCGGTAGGAGCAAACCCCAGTCTTCAGAGCCGACATGGCTATCGACTGGTCGAGCTCGCGAACCTCCCATGTGGCGGCGGTAAAGCGGTCCAGGTACTCCTTAAGAGATTCCCCCTCCTTCTGTTTGATGTCCAAGAGGGAATCTGACGTCCGTCGTTGACGTCGGCTGGCAGCAAAGTTGGTGGCGAACTGCCTGCCGAGTTGTTCAAAGGAGGATATCGTGTTCGGCTTCAGTCCAGAAAACCAAAGCCGAGCGGTCCCTCGGAGGGTTGCTGGGAAGGCCTTGCAAAGTATAGCTTCCGAGGACCCTTGTAGGGCCATGAGGGCCCGATAGCTCTCCAGATGGTCGAGAGGGTCGGTGATTCCGCTGTAGGGCTCCACCTGGGGCATCTTAAACCTCACGGGAACCGGCTCGTCCTCGATCTGGCAGGAGAAGGGAGACTTGGTGGTGAACTCAAAGTCTCCCTCCTGCCTCGCCTTCTTACTGTGGAGCGCTGCGATTTGGCGCTCCAGGTGCTCAACCTTTCTGTCGAGCTCTCCCACCCGCGGAACTGTCGCCGTGGTCTGCGCCGGCTCACGGCGGTCCGGGGCTGACTCAGCCTCAGAAGGCTGGAGTCTTCTGTTGAAATCTTCCCCCGGTAGCTCCCTCCAGGGAGAAGTTCGCTCTTCGTTGTTGGCTCTGGAGGAGCCATGTAAATTCTGGCCGGAGAGAACCGGGCCATTGGGGAGACACTCCGGCGGGGCCTGGGCCTGCGGGGGAAGCGTCGGTAAAGCCTCCTCACGCCGCAGGCCCTGAATGGCGGCGGCCAGGGCCTGGACTTGCTGTACCAGGGCATTGAACTGTTCCGGCTGGACCTGAGGGACTGGGTCAGCCGGAGTTGGGGAATTCTGGACGGAGTGTCCAGGACTTTGCGGGGGACGCCGGGAGATGTTAGAGGCTCCCTTACTTCTCAACTTCATGATTGCTACTCGGTCCCTTCCTCAAATGTATCCTGTTGCTGGAAATTGGACCCGGGGGCAATCTTCGGTCGAGGGAGAGGGAGCGGCGAGTCACCAAGGCGGGGCGGCGACCGGTCGGCGGGCGGCGTCCTCCGTCTGGGGCGGCCGGAGAGAAGGAGCAGCTGGTCCTCGCGGCGGGGCGGCGATCCGTCAGCTGGCGGCGTCCTCCGTCTGGGTGCCTGCGCACGAACCGGTGGCCGGGTTTTCCGGCGCCGGCCCTCCGACGCTCAAGTCAGGGAGGGGGCAAATAGTGTAAAGAGGAGATAAACAGTGTCTGCAGAGTGCATAAATTTTCCAACCCCCTCCTGAGTGGCCAAGGCTCCCTTTTATAGGCGGGGGTCGGTTTACCTGTGATGTAACGGGGCGAAGCCGTAGTACGGCTCGGCATGTTGTTCAGGTCGGTGCACGGCCTGGCGAATCATTGCACTGATGTCGGCGGTGAGGGCGTCGTACGACCCGAACTAGCACGCTACCAGGCGAATTATTGCATTGGTGTCGGAGGTATGGCCGAGATCAGAAACTTATCATAGTCGACTAGACTCTGCTGGGCTGATTTGCCGTGGAGAGCTGAGAGTCCGTAGATGACAGGAGCCATACACATTAAATGTGGAGTAAGCCGGAGATCCGCATTAATTGTGGAGTAAGCCGGAGATCCGCATTAATTGTAGAGTAGGCCGGAGATCCGCATTAATTGTGGAGTAAGCCGGAGATCCACATTAATTGTGGAGTAAGCCGGAGATCCGCATTAATTGTAGAGTAGGCCGGAGATCCGCATTAATTGTGGAGTGAACTGGAGGTTTTCAGTGGCCATGCGTAATAAATGCTGGAGCAGTGGCAGGATATGGTCCTCGATCGGACCTCGGAGGAGTACGGCCGTAGTAGGTGGCTGACAAGGGTAGACCTTGAGCATCGGGGTTTTCCAGGTCGGGGATCCGAGGTCGGATGTTACGAGGTCGGACGCCCCGGGGTCGGACGCCGACTCCGGCTATCCAGGGTCGGCGATTGTGTGGCTTCTTAGGGGGCATACGTATCATTTGGGGGAAAAATCTTATCCCCCCAACATATCCCATGCCTCTTAAACCGTAGCCTTGCTATATTTGGGCTCCGTCGCTGCCTACAAAAATGTACCACCCTGCACCCAAAAATATTTCCTCGTATCTAACAAGCATGTGACTACTTTTATCATGTCCCTTTGACCGCGCGTGCGCGCGGGGCAGAGAGAGAGAGAGAGAGCGGGGAGGATTAAGCCTCGTGGCATCCCAAGCATCATTTTTTATTTTTTTAGTAATGGAAAAGCATCATTCTGTATTTTGTTTGTAGCAAATGCGAAGAAAGCATATAGATGGAAAATGATCAGCAACTAATGCAGGAAAAGGCTTCCAACAAGAATGGCAGGAATGATGACCCATAGACATGGCACTACTTGGTTGGGTTAACGCTTCTAAATTATTCTTCTGACCATTTTCTACATTGAAATGACCAGGAAACTAGAGTAACTTTTCAATTTTTGTCTCATGATTGCTAGCCTTAGTCACCTATATTTCTACCAACATAATTTTGCAGGAATTAAGGATTATTGTTAATGAATTCTGTGACGAGACACAAGAAGTACTACTCTTGCTCTTTGTTGTCAGCGCCCACGCCGGAACCCACTCACACCGGCGCCGCCACCGACGTTGGACAAGCAAGAGAGATACGAACGGATAAGCACTCTCTCCCTCGACACCGGACTCAAGGATCACCTCTTCGCTCCGCCTACGAAGGGCAAAAGATTACCCCTGGTATCAGTAGGGTAAAACACTTGAGCACCGCAACGGATTATCAAAGATCAAAGGAAGAAGAAGGAAGAAAATAGCAAAGCAAACACAAAGATGTAACGAGGTTCGGCTACAAGTAGCCTACGTCCTCCACCGCTCCAAATCTCAATTAGGATGAACTGATTACAGAGATTGCACACACCCGAACGATCACAAGCGATCGATCTACAAGAGATTCACACAGAATTCCCTTTGCACAAGAAGTAGGATCCCAATCCTCTTCTTCACTAGAACCCTAGCCTCACAAACAAGAGTCTCTCTCAAATATACGGCCAATCCACTTACCCTAGGGCTCTCATGAGTCCTATATATAGTCTCAAGACCTTCAGATGATCATAGCCGTCAAAACGCCAACAAAACACCAAAAGAAAACTCATCCGTATGATTTCCCGCGAGCTCGAGTCGACTCGGCTGTAGTTCGAGTCGACTCTGGCACGTCTGGACAATTTTCAGAAAAACTGGCACGATCTCGAGTCGACTCGACTGTGGCTCGAGTCGACTCGAGATGCTTCGAGTCGTCTCGACTGTAGCTCGAGTCGACTCTGACAGTCCAGACAGAAATATGATTTTTGCGGCTTTCTCCTCTCGGGTCGACTCGACAGGCCTCGAGTCGACTCGACTGTTCCCGAGTCGACTCGACTGTAGCTCGAGTCGACTCTGACAGTCTGCCAGACAGAACTATGCAGAATTGATTCTCCTTCAATTCTCTTCATCACCAATGGTCTCCACATACCCCAACAATCTCCCACTTGGAGACCTTGGGTATATCCTCTTGTTACTTGGTTCTCCTCTGTGCTCCCACTGAAACTGAATCATCCTAGTGAGATCTGTACGATGCCTCCTCAACGTCTTCAAGCATGAAGACTAGCAGAAGCTGAACAACTCCTCAGCTTCTCCACCGTGACGACCTTCGTCAACATATCTGCAGGATTCTGACTTGTATGAATCTTCTCCAACTTGACAAGTCCCTGCTCGAGCAATGACCTCACGAAGTGGTACCGTATGTCAATATGCTTCGTCCTTGAATAGAAAGCTGAATTCTTCGCCAGATGAATTGCACTTTGACGATCTGAATATAACATGCAATCCTTCTGTTCCTTCCCAAGTTCCTTCATCAAGCCCTAAAGCCATATTAGTTCCTTGCATGCCTCTGTGGCTGCCACATACTCCGCTTCTGTAGTCAACAATGCAACAACTGGTTGCAACCTGAAAATCCAACTGACGGCTCCACTGCCCAAGGTGAACAAGTACCCTGTCGTGCTCCTCCTGCCGTCCAAGTCTCCTGCCATGTCTGAATCCACATAGCCCTGTAACCGGATCTCAGAACCTCCATAGCACAATGACATGTGCTCCGTGCCTCTCAGATACCTCAGTATCCATTTGACCGCGCGCCAATGCTCCAAGCCTGGGCAGCTCATGAAGCGACTCACAACTCCCACTGCTTGAGCAATGTCTGGTCTCGTACACACCATAGCGTACATCAAGCTTCCCACCGCCGATGCATACGGGATTTTTGACATATTGAGCTCCTCCTCCCGTGTCTTCGGACTTTGCCCTTTTGAAAGCTTAAAATGGGCACCCAGCGGTGTGCCAACAGGTTTGGCACCCTCCATGCAGAATCTCCTGAGTACTCGGCTGATGTACTCCGCCTGAGATAGTCTGAGGATATGTTTAGACCTATCTCTGCTGATCCGCATCCCAAGGATCTGTTTTGCTGCTCCTAGATCCTTCATTGCAAATTTTCTTGACAGCTTCAGCTTCAATTTTGCAATCTCATGCATGCTAGCTCCTGCAACTAACATGTCATCAACATACAATAGCAAGATAATGTAAGATGTACCGAAGTCCCGAAAGTAGCAACAGTGATCCTCCTGACATCTCCTGTATCCTATCTCAAGCATGTAACTATCGAACTTGAGATACCATTGTCTGGGTGCCTGTTTCAAACCATAGAGGCTTTTCTTCAATTTGCAAACCAAGTCACCCGTGCCAGCTGCAATGTATCCCTCCGGCTGCTGCATATATATCTCCTCATCGAGATCTCCGTGGAGAAAGGCCGTCTTCACATCAAGCTGCTCTAAGTGAAGATCCTCTACTGCCACCATGCTCAGCACCGCCCGAATAGAACTCATCTTGACTACAGGTGAAAAGATCTCCGTGAAGTCGATACCTGCTCTCTGCTGAAATTCTTTTACAACCAGCCTGGCCTTGTATCGCTTCTTCCCATTTTGCTCTTCCTTTAGCCTGTAAACCCATTTGTTTGACAGTGCTTTCTTTCCCTTGGGCAGATCCACCAAATCCCACGTTTGATTCTGCTCCAATGACTCCATCTCATCATCCATGGCCAACTCCCACTCCTTCCTGGTATCAACCTCCAATGCCTCCATGAAGCATTCAGGTTCGCCATTATCTGTGAGCAACAAATAACTAAGAGTCCCATCATACCTTTGAGGAGGCTTCCCATGAATACTACGAGTGGACCTTCTTAGTTGTGGAGGGGGTGCCAATGCTTCAGGTTCTTGCTCTGACTGAGTCTTATGACCAGAATTTGTAGACTCCTCTTCAGGATCCACAAAATACGGCTCAACAGGTTTTGTTTCTGATTCATAGCTCTGCTGCATTTTCTCATTGAATACCACATCATTACTACGAATGATCTTCCTGTGTTCGGGATCCCAAAGCCGGTACCCAAACTGTTGACCTCCGTATCCAACGAAAATGCACTTCTTTGATTTGGCGTCTAGTTTGCTTCTTTGACTGAAATCAACATGGACATAACCGGTACAACCGAATACTCGTAAATGCGCCAAATCAATATTCTTCGCTGTCCATGCTTCCTCAGGAATTCCAAATTCAAGTTTCTTTGATGGCCCTCTGTTGATCAAGTAGGCAGCAGTGTTAACTGCTTCCGCCCAAAACTGCTGTGGCAATCCAGCATGTATCCTCATACTCCTGGCACGCTCATTAATTGTTCTGTTCATCCTTTCAGCAACTCCATTTTGTTGTGGTGTTCCTGGAACTGTCCTCTGCCTGACAATCCCAGCCTCTGCACAGTAGTCCTCAAACTCCCTGCTACAATACTCACCACCGTTGTCCGATCTCAGACATTTCAATCTCTTTCCTGTCTCGAGTTCTACCATCGCCTGCCATCTCTTGAAGACCCCAAATACCTCTGACTTGTGCTTCAAGAAGAACACTCAAAGCTTCCTGGTAGCATCATCAATAAAAGTAACATAGTACTGAGATCCAACAATGGAAGAAACCGGTGCAGGCCCCCACACATCCGTGTGCATGAGATCTAGCTTTTCTTGCTTCCGAGGTTTACCTTCTTTGTTGAATGAAACACGCTTCTGCTTTCCGAGAACACAATCCTCACAGAAGTCCATCTCAACACTCCTGAGACCCTGCAGCTTTTCCAACTGGTGCATCACCTCCAGTCCCTGATAAATCATGTGCCCAAGTCTACAATGCCATAACTTGGTGTCCACATCTGCTGCAACAACTCCAATAGAGTTCTCCATGCCGTTGGCGACATAAAGTGTCCCAACCTTCTTGCCACTAGCCACCGTCAACGAACCCCTGGATATCTTCCACTGATCAGCTGTGAAAGTAGTCTTGTACCCCTGGCTCGCCAACTGTCCAACAGAAATCAGATTCCTCTGCAGTTGAGGCACGTGCCGTACGTCCTCAAGCTCAAGTGAAGATCCGGAAATCAACTTCACTTCCGCGCTTCCCCTTCCTTGTATGGTGCAAGGCTCTCCATCCCCTAGGTAGACTTGGCCGAAGTCTCCCTTCTCATATCCTCCAAGAAGCTTCCGTTGGGATGTAGCATGGAAAGACGCGCCCGAGTCTATCACCCAAGACTCGTCACAGGTAGATAAAGATAGAACGAGAGCATCCATGTCACCGTCTTCGGCAAGATTTGCCAGATCCTTGCTGACTCCTTTGGTGTGGTCGCCTTGCTTCCCTTTAGGAGATTTGCAGTCCCTCCTAAAGTGCCCTGTCTTTCCGCAGTTCCAGCACTTCGCTCCCTTGTTCTGAGGTGCTCGAGACCTGCTGGATCTCGACTTCGAGTCGCTTCGAAATCGACCGTCCTTCTTTTGTCTTCCCCGGTCAGAGGTGTTTAGTGCACTTCCAGACGACTCCGTAGCTCCAGAAGATTTCCTTCTTGCTTCTTCACTTAGAAGCACTCCCACAACATCATCAAAAATCAACTTCCCCGTCGCCGAAGAGTTGCTCACCGCCATCACCAGGCCCTCCCAGCTATCAGGCAATCCGGAGAGGATTAGCAATGCCCGAATCTCATCGTCAAAACTAATCTCCACTGACTCCAACTGGGCCGTGAGTCCATTGAACTCGTTGAGGTATTCTGCTACGCTGCCGCCATTTTTCATACGAAGATTAAACAACCTCTTCATGAGAAATACCTTGTTTGATGCTGAGGGTTTCTCGTACATCCGTGACAATGTTGCCATCAACTCTATCGTCGTCTTCTCGTTTTTGATGTTGAATGCCACTTGGGATGCAAGTGACAATCTAATGGTGCCGAGCGTCTTCCGATCGAGGACCTCCCAGTCTTCATCGGACATCTTCTCTGGTTTCTTCGCTTTGCCTCCAAGAGGTAAATAGAGATCCTTCTGGTAAAGGTAATCCTCTATTTGCATCTTCCAAAACCCGAAGTTCGTGCCATTGAACTTCTCAATTCGCACCTTTTCTTCATCCGCCATCGCAGAATACCAATAGCTCTGATACCACTTGTTGTCAGCGCCCATGCCGGAACCCACTCACACCGGCGCCGCCACCGACGTCGGACAAGCAAGAGAGATACGAACGGATAAGCACTCTCTCGCTCCCTCGACACCGGACTCAAGGATCACCTCTTCGCTCCGCCTACGAAGGGCAAAAGATTACCCCTGGTATCAGTAGGATAAAATACTTGAGCACCGCAACGGATTATCAAAGATCAAAGGAAGAAGAAGGAAGAAAATAGCAAAGCAAACACAAAGATGTAACGAGGTTCGGCTACAAGTAGCCTACGTCCTCCACCGCTTCAAATCTCAATTAGGATGAACTGATTACAGAGATTGCACACACCCGAACGATCACAAGCGATCGATCTACAAGAGATTCACACAGAATTCCCTTTGCACAAGAAGTAGGATCCCAATCCTCTTCTTCTCTAGAACCCTAGCCTCACAAACAAGAGTCTCTCTCAAATATACGGCCAATCCACTTACCCTAGGGCTCTTATGAGTCCTATATATAGTCTCAAGACCTTCAGATGATCATAGCCGTCAAAACGCCAACAAAACACCAAAAGAAAACTCATCCGTATGATTTTCCGCGAGCTCGAGTCGACTCGGCTGTAGTTCGAGTCGACTCTGGCACGTCTGGACAATTTTCAGAAAAACTGGCACGATCTCGAGTCGACTCGACTGTGGCTCGAGTCGACTCGACGATGCTTCGAGTCGTCTCGACTGTAGCTCGAGTCGACTCTGACAGTCCAGACAGAAACATGGTTTTTGCGGCTTTCTCCTCTCGGGTCGACTCGACAGGCCTCGAGTCGACTCGACTGTTCCCGAGTCGACACGACTGTAGCTCGAGTCGACTCTGACAGTCTGCCAGACAGAACTATGCAGAATTGATTCTCCTTCAATTCTCTTCATCACCAATGGTCTCCACATACCCCAACAGCTCTTATGGCTATTTTTGGATGGTTTTAGTGGGTCTTGCTCTTGTACCACGAAAATGAGCCTTGCTCTGCTCTTTGATTCGCTCCGTTTATGTGGTCGTGCCATTGAAGGGAGTTTTCGAGTCTGATTCCAAGCTTCCGTTCTTGCTCTGGAGGCTTAAAGTTCGAAAGGAGAAGCGACCACTATCTCTCCGCTCTCTTACTCTAAAGTTTCGTTTTTCGTGGCTGTGAACTTGCATTTGAGTTCGAGCTGCCATTTACTTCGCCATCATAGAGTGTTTCTTTTAGATTTTTGCGTCCTTACTACGACGAATTAAAAAATTGCAGTAAAAGAGGATTTTTTTTGCTCTTTGATTTATGTTTGGCTTGAAATATCTGTTACATAGATCTTGTAGATCCGAGCTCGTTTTGCATCGTTTTTTTGCTCATTTTTGCAGCCCGATACTTATCGCCGTACTCGTCCTTCGAAGCTTTATATTTTTGCATTATGCTGAATTTGTGTAGGTAGTAGCATAACAATTATCAGTTGAAGAACAGCAAACTTGTCATGTTTATTCTCCTTGACTGAATTGCGAAATTGATGGTGCTCAGAGACAGTGGAGATTTTTTTTTGGTTTTTGGATGGAAGAGAGACAATGGAGATAAGTTCAGTGTTTTGCAGATTTGGAGCTTCAGTTGAAATTTTAATATGCTTTGGTTTTGATATGTGCTCTGAACTTTTGTTTGTTGTCAGTCTTGTGTGGTTGTTGAGTGTGCTGTTCACTTCTGGTAGTGTAAATATCCATGGATATGTTTGTAATGTTTTATGTAGGTTGCTGGATTTGTTTTGGAAGCTGTCAAGGGGTTGTATTTTATGGAGAATCACGCATTTAAAGATATTCTTTTGAGGATGAGTTTGTTGTGGTTATAGTTTTAGGATTTTACTATGTTGGCAGCCATTTTGAGTTCTCAGTCATTATGTATCGGCTGAGATATTTAAAATCTAAAAATTAATAAAAAAATAAATTCATGTCCTTCATACTTCAATTCGTCTGAGAGAAACCAAGACCTTGGTTTATGCTGGCATAATCATCCACAGATATTCCCCAGATTGCGAAAAAAGAAAGAGTTTACATTGATTATATTAAATTCCTAGAAAATGATAGGACACTTAGATCAACTAAAGATAAACTTGGATTCCTTAAAACAAAAAAAATTCTAAATCAACCATTCTTTAGGAAGATTTACTTAATGCTCTAATGTATCAGAAGATGCTAATATCGGCTCACTTCTGAGTAGATTCAACACTTCTTCAAAACTTCTTAGCATTTTCAACAATCCTTTAAAATTTCTCTTTACTATGAAAAACTCTCAACCTAATATCTCTATTCAATACTTGATTTTAACGGCAATTACATTGACGACGGCAACGATCGTTGAAATTTTGGGTAAAAAATAATTAGTCATAATTTTTTTTATTTTAACAATTTCATCCCTGAAAATATTCATGATATTATTTTTTTGTATAGAACTTTCTCTTAAACTGTACCTTAAACAACTTCTTGGTAAAATTATTTTGTTTTTTCAAAGTAAAGAATTATTATAATGCATCCTTTTATACCATAAATTTTAGCCCTCTCTCAATAATTGATCTTAGTTCTAAAGATCTAAAACCTAGGCTCTGATATCACTAAGTGTCACACCCCAGATTCGGAGTATGACATGGTCGTGCTACCATAGAGTATTGCCCACAGTAATACAAAGCACACCATAAAAAATTTCATATAGCATGATAAAAAAATGGTCCAATTTCATTTGCTAAATAAAGAGAAGTGGGTAGAGCATCTAAATCCAACATATAAATATTCTCGACCACATAACTCAAACTTCATAGACATAACTACAATTATTGATAACTTGCAACTATGCTTCAAGTTTTATTTTTTCATCCTTCATTCATTTATTCTTTCCTGCTCCTAGCAATCTTAATTATCTAAAACAAAAAAAAATAAGGAGATAAATGAGCTTTGCGGCTCAGTAAGTAACCATGCACCACCTTACCCGATTAAGCATAAAATTTTTTATATGATTCAATGCAATATTTGGAAAGTAAATTATACTGTAAGATAAAATATTTCATAAACATAATAACAAATTGTGTCGTAGCAAACCAATCATATATGCACAAATCAGGCAAGTTTGTAAAGCTGAAAGTGCAACTTAAAATATTTATGATTATCAAATATTTGTCATTTATCTATACTTTTATTTAAAACAGTGCTCACATATTTTTTGCGCTACGATCACCATAACCTATGATAGGGCCATCTTCGTAAACCACAAGATATCAAAGTTAGTATTTGTTACCAACTTTAACTCATTGGCAAAGGACCGTTTTCATTGGATGCTAGCCCCAGGTTGTCGATTGGCCTCTATTTCTAGAGGCGGTCATAGCTATCTTGAAGCTCATAAAATATTTCATATTGTTCATAAATCATACCTTTATAAAAAGATTGGAAATGTTAAATGGCATTGCAAAATTTTAAAATGCATAATCATGCCACATATATCCTTTTCATGCAATTTTTCATAATCATAATTCATACGTAAATCATTTACAATAAAGTATTCAGTAAGGATGCTACCTGCCAAAAATATGGAACATTTACAAATCATATGCTTGATCCTAAATTTTTTTAAGAAAATGTAGGATCAATCATGTCAATTATAATTCATAATTTTATACCTAAAATTGATCAGTAATTTAAAATTAATAAGATTTGTGCCTCGGTCACTTATCTTGGTACGCCCAAAGACCACTATTTGCTAATTTGTCGTTGTATTTCAGTGTGATCTTATAAAAGCATACATGCATGGATGCTGTGCTTGCTTAATTTTGCATCAAGGATATGATAAACCCTGTGTGGCCATATTCTTTTTAAGATCATAAGTCCACATGCCCTGATAGAACCATGTATTTCTGAATATGCTTAAATGAGTTATGTGGGATATGCAACATGAACTAAAGAAAGAAACATCCGTTTTGACTAGCTGCAGATGACCTTACTGCATATATCCAATTTAAAAGGCCATCGCTATCAAACTCAAGGAAAACACGTGCCAAAAGCAATCAAGAGATGGTCAAATAAAGGTAAGTCATAGACTCCCCAACGATCAAAGTAGTTTGATGTTTAGCATCAATAGAATCTAACATGTAGTCCAACATAATCAGAAATGATCAAATGGGAAAAGAAGAAACAATGGCTTTTCAATGTGATCACAAGATACCATATGATCAAAGGCAGAAACAAGCCAATTATCTAGCCATAGACTTAAACATGCAACAATCAGCTTTATGAAACAGAATAGATTATAATTGGGCAAAAAGGCAAGATTCATATAACTATTACAATGAGGTTGCCTAACAATGATCTGCACTTTGAAAAATGAGCTTAATGTCCATATGAGAAAAATAAATATTAATCAAAACATCAAGGCAGTTTATCTTGCATGGTCGACTGCGATGATGGCCCCAGAACTTTGGTGGTTCAAGGATAGAGGTTGAGATCATGATGGACAAAAAATTAGACAGGAGAAATAAATGGATATGATGGGTTTGGGCTGCTGATATAGAAATATGGTCCGACCAACGCTGGTAGATCAACATCCCTAAAGAGATAGTGAGAGTAGGAATCAAGCAAGGGATGGGATCTTCTTTTTTTTTCTTCTTTTGAATAACTAAAGAACAATTACCAAATTTTGAGACAATATCCAGTTGAGGCATCTATCAAACATTTGGTGACCAATAAAATGATCCACGTGAAATGGGCCTACTAAAGCTCATGTTGCCCAAAACCTGAACCCAAAAAGCCATAGAAATGAGAGGCTACAAGTGCTCTAGTTTCAGAATAAAGAATATATCCGATCATGTTGGAAGAGTAGAGGTCTTTGAGTAGCTTTTTCTAAAAAGAAATCTTAGCTTATATTAGGTGAGATATGAATAAAATAGGTTAGAGAAGGAATAGGATCGGGCAACTTACTTTTGAAACAAGAGAGTTGAAATTTCTTTGGTTAGCGACTGGATCAAAGGTGCCGGCAATGCCCGGTCATGGGTGCCAGTGACGATGAAGGCAGGATGAGAGAGAGAAGAAGAAGAAGAGGAGAATGACAATGGGTGATGGTCAAGCTCAAGGGAGGAAAAAAAAAGGAAGAAATCTAGCTAATTCTGGCAATCACGCACACACACCTTGACGCAATCGGGGTGGGCTGCAGATTTTTCTTCTTGAGGATGGCTGAATCTTTCTTCTTTTTTTTTTTTTTCAAAGCAATGGCAATGGAGGCTAGGGTTCTTTGTGGTGGAAGGAAGGAGGAAGAAGATGGGTTGCTGGTTGGTGAGATTGGGTTCAAGGAGGGTCAGCCAATGGACCAAAATTAGGCACCAATTTTTGTGGGGGCTGAAATTGGCTAGACCAATTTTTTGGCTGAATTGGGTTGTGTGGAGTCCTAATGGCAATAGGACTTAGAGGAGGACGTGGGAAAGGAGTCTTGGGCGTGAGGGAGGTGCTGAAATGCTGATGTGGCACTCAAGGAGGGTGCACACAAGAGGTGGAGGCGTGAGAACAAAAGAAGGGATAAGGATAAACTTGAGTTTGTTAGGAAAATCTCATCCAAAACCAACCCAATTTCAAATGGCGTGAAGGGGAGGCGTCCCACCTTCCCTCAGCCCCTTTGGCATCGCACCAGCAAGAGGAGTAGCCTCTCTTCACGCAAACAAATCATAATTTCGAAATCCAAAAAAAACTAACTTCATTCATCATACCCTTCTTTATATAGAAAGAAAGGTTGGCACATAATTTTAAATTGGACTCCTAATTACATGAGGACTCAATTCAAAATTTAAATTTTCTAATTGACCAATCAAAGGCCTTGACACCTAAGCCTAGACACCTAGGAATCCATTCCTTATGGCGTGTGGATTGAAACCCATCAAAAGAAATTCAGCCGCATGCCACGAGTTGGAATCTAGGTGGAACTCCTTCTCGGGTACCAACATCAGCATGAAGTTCGGGAGACTCCTCAAATTTCATCTGATCTCCAAATTTCATGTTCTTATAGTCATTGGAAAGCTACGGATGTCTACTTTCCAACAAAATTTGAATCAACTTAATCAGACTTCTGTAGCTTCTAAAATCTTCAAAATACCACATGGTGTTCAATCTGTCACGGATTTCAACTGGATTTGAACTCTGAATTTCTTCCACATGTGAGAGGTCTTCATGGTTGAACTTCTCTTTCTTTTGACATGTGACCACTTCTAATTAGCCATGGACCCATTCACGCCTTGGACTCAATTTAATTCATTGTGAAGAGGCTAACCCATTGTGAATCAAATCACTTATTGCATGGACTCAATCTAATTTCAGCTTGGACTCAAATTCTTTTCACCCCTCACCCAATGTCCCACGCCATTAGAATGAGGAAGGTGCTCCTGCATCAACTCTCCCCGGCTGGAAAAAGACTCGACTCTGTCGAGTTCTGTGACTGATAGAGCTCGTAGAGATCCGGGTTCAGCCGTTGGACTTCTTCCGTCTTCAACCAAGAGCAATCTAAAATTGGTCTGCCCTTCCATTTAACCAAAAATTTCTGATATCCCCCTCGACGTGTGGACACAATCTGATCATCCAAGATGTCTTCAATGGTGTCTTTAGGGGCTGATCGACGTGGTAATGATGGGGGTACGGCTGGAGGGTCTTCATCTTCAGCAAAGTGACCTTCGTAGAGCTGCAGGTCTTCAACATTGAAAATTGGGCTAACCTGCAAGTCTTCAGGCAAATCAAGCACATATGCATTAGGTCCCATTCGTTTCACTACCTTGAAGGGGCCGGCGTGACGAGGATGTAGCTTCTGAAAATTTCTGCGAGGGAAGCGTTCAGCACTCAACCGCATCATCACAAGGTCTCCTTCTTTGAATTTCAGGGGACGTCGCTTCAAGTCTGCTTGTTGCTTGTAAATCTCGGTGTTGGTGACCAAACGACGTCGAACTTCAGCATGGATATCTTGTATGTGCCTAGCGAAGTCTTCACCACCTTCGCTGGTCCTTGTGTTGATGGGAAGTGGTACAAGATCAATAGGCCGCCGCGGTTTCAACCCGAGAACAATCTCGAAAGGTGACAATCCTGTGGTACGGTTGACACTGCTGTTGTAGGCAAACTCGGCATGGGGTAAAATCAGATCCCATGACTTCACATGATCCCAGACTAAGCATCGAAGAAGGTTCCCAAGAGGGGGGGTGAATTGGGTCTTTTAAAACTTTTAAGCTATTTCTGAAACTTTTTGATTAATTATGCTAAGTTGTATAGATGCACAGTGAGAGTTAAACTTAGCAACAGTTTGATGTATAGAATGTGACTTGATTGAATATGCTTGCAGCTAAAGGATGCGCGGATAAGAGTTAAGCAAGCAATTTATCTAAGTAAGTAAGTGTGTTAGTTAGACAATAACAAGAAGCATTACAAACACAACAAACATATAGTGGTTCGGTGCACCCCAGCACCTACATCCACTCCCCAAGACCTCTTGGGAATTTCACTATAATCCTACAGATTACAGTTGGTTGTTTTACAAGCTCACAACCCAACTTGTTGTTTTTCGAGCGCACAACGAACTCGGTCGGTTTTCCCAGGTTCACCGACTAGAACCACCCCGATTGTTTTCCCGGGATCACAATCGAACCCTTACACGTTGGTTTTACCCTCGGCTCACCAACAAACCTAACACCGTTGGTTTTCCCTTTGGCTCACCAACAAACCTTAACCCCTTGATTCAATCCCTTGATTGAATCAAGTTACAAGATATTAAAAACAAAGTTTAAAACAAATCAAAGCTTCTTAAACAAGCAAATATAACAATATAAACAAATAGAGTAAAGAGAAGCCCTCAAACGAGTTTTGAAGATGGAGGAGCTCGGCTTCTTCTTTACTTGACCCTCTTCTGATTTGGCACGAAGTAGACGATCACCGAGGAAGCACACGGATGGAGAGGAAGCTTTGGGATTCACTTGGATGCTCTTCTTCTCTCTATTTCACTTTGAATGGCCCTTTTGTGCTTATGGGAGATTTTCCTCGTAATCTCTTTCCTAAATGTTTTCTCCCACTTCCATGAGTTCTCCCCTAGCTCTCTTCTTGTTTTTATAGCTTTAGATGGCGTGAAAACAAGAATATAGCCGTTAGAGACAAAAATAGAGCCGTTGGACATAGTCTGCACTTCCTGACAATATTACCGTTGGGATCGGAGTCGACTCGCGCGATCAGGAGTCGACTCGCCTGTTGCAGGAGTCGGCTCGTGCTTTACTGGAGACGACTCAGCCACTGTTCCAAATTTGAATTAAAGTGCATGCCTTAACTGGGAGTCGACTCGACTTAACCCGGAGTCGACTCGCCAACATCTGGAGCTGACTTGGCATTTTCGGAGTCGGCTCATCCACTGAAGTCCGTGGATCCAATTTTGAATTTTGTCCACTCGAGTCGACTCGACTGTCCTGGGAGTCGACTCGAATCTCAGAGCCCGAACTCCCGTTCCTCTGTCTTTTTGGCTCGTCCAGTCTTGGAGTCGACTCGAACTTCCCCGGAGTCGACTCGGCTCTCAGTTTCCGAAACTCAGCCTTCTGTCATCTTGGTGTAGCGCTGCCTTGGAGTCGACTCGAGCTGTCTGGGAGTCGACTCGAATCTCAGAGTCCGAAAACAGCTCTCTGACTTTTGCCTTGTTTTCCTTAGGAATTAACTTGCCAGCTATTGGAGTCGACTCGAGTTCCTCAGGAGTCGACTCGCCTCTCAGGGTCCAAAATATCTTTTCTGTCTTTCTGTCTTGTTACTCCCTGGAGTCGACTCGTTCTACTCTGGAGCTGACTCGACAAGCATCGGAGTCGACTCGAATTCCTCAGGAGTCGACTCGAAGACTATTCTTTTGAATTTTTCCTTTGATTTTACTCCTCCAATTTGAATCCTTTGAACTTTAAACTTGGGCCAATAAATTGCAGCTTTCTTCCAACTTGAGAGCTTTGGAGGCCTTCTTGTGTTCTCCCAACTTGCTATGTTCCTTGCAAAATAAATATCTTTCTCCTTGCAACATAAACATTAGTATCTATACTTCAAGGTTTTGTGATCATCAAAATCAATCTATGAATCAATCTTTGGGTCATCAATCTCCCCCTTTTTGATGATGACAAAACTTGGAGTATATGCAATATAAAAGATATTGATTTCTAGAAGTAATACATAGCTAAGTTGAATGAAGTAGAAAACATATATATTTAAAAAACATACTTAATGCTTTAGATTTGATTAGCTTAACACAATCAACATATTTAAATTTTAATCTGATTTGTATTCAATTCAAAGTAATAAAGCATTCTGAGTATATAGCATATACTTAGATATTTCTCCCCTTTTTGACAACATCAAAAAGATAGTGAAACATTAAGCACAAAGATCAGAGCAGGACACATCGAGTGTGAATTGAAGAGGTTTTCTAATTTGATACCACAGATAGTTTTCTAATCAAGTATAGGTGGAATCTTCCTTAGGTTAATTCAAGAAGTACCACATGATATTCAAGGAAAAACATGAGTGGAAATCTAACCTCTTCAATAAGTATGAAAGCTTGTTCATTTAAGACCTTTTGCCCAATCTATTAAGTATTTTATCAACATGAGAGCAATTTAACACATTATTCTCCCCCTGTTTCATTAAATTAGAGGCTCTTAAGATTTGTAATTTGGTTCATGAGTGATGCATAAGATATACTAACCAAATAACACGCCTCAAGGTGTATCATAAAGATTTTCAGATTTAAATTTCAGATGATACACATTGGAGAGTATTAGGATTACTTTTCATTTAGTATTCTTTCTCTCTCCTTTAGCTATAGATTTATGCAATTAAGTCCAATAAGACCTCTCCTTCTGAAATTTTCTTTCTCCCCCTCAATTGATCATTCCATTTAAGAGTTTAGAATCCTAAGATAATGTTCAACAAAATTGTCAATCTCAAAAATATATTTTCTATAAGTTTCAGCTTATTTTCATAAGACTCAAGGTTTGAGATAAGACAACCTTTATAGAACTCATCTCAAGGTAATTAAAGCATTTCTTGCAATATAAGGAGGTTCATCAAAATCAATCCATAAAATTCAAAGTATGTATCAAAATAAAGTGTCTTTGGGATAGGATACTGAATATCTAAAGCTTCCCCTTAAAAGATGCATTCTTCTTTAATCATTTTTAATTGTTGAATTTCAGATTTTAGTGATAAACG
Source organism: Phoenix dactylifera (assembly GCF_009389715.1). Taxonomy (NCBI): domain Eukaryota; kingdom Viridiplantae; phylum Streptophyta; class Magnoliopsida; order Arecales; family Arecaceae; genus Phoenix; species Phoenix dactylifera. The sequence continues at coordinate 846,466 of NC_052392.1, forward strand.
TGAATAACACTGAAATTCTGTAATATCGAGAATGTAGAGTAATCTAGTATTATTCCAAAATTTGCAGTAATTACTCTTTCTAATCCTTTACGAACAAGTTATGCTTTCTCTTAATCTTAGAGAAAATGTATAGAAATATTAATCAGAAAATGATTCATTTGAAGCTTAGTTTCTTTCAACCGCATTTACATTTTCTTTCTTTTAGAATCATTTGAGTGAGCTGAAATATTTCTAGCTTTAAGATCATTCACTCTATTGATAGAAGTGTTTAATAATGTAGGAGAGAAAAACATATAGATGATTATTGAAATATATATATTTATAGAACTCAATTTCTTAATCATAGTTTTTCAGCAATGTATACATGAAGCACAATAAATCTTTTTAATATCAAAATAAAATCATATATTTAGAAATTTTGTTTACAATCAAGATTATCGAAAGACACATCATTTGGACCAATATTAATACACTTTGAAGATAAGAAATGATATGTTTCGGATGCGTATCGGAGCAATCGACCAAGGCATCAAAATTAATTCTGTTTTTTCTTAAATTAAGACTTTATTTAGAAATCATATTGAGTTTAAGCTTTGATACAAAATCAGATTCTGAATTTCATAAAGATTTTCAATAGAAGCTTTCAAAGTCATAATTTGAGATATGTATCTTCCACATTGTAGCTCATCTTAAATCATTACAATTGAAAACACATATGTCAAACATATATAGGAGCATATTCAGAATATTTGTAATTATGTTGAGTTTTGGTATGAATTAGAACATTATATACCAACGTTAAGCAAGTTGAAGGATAAACCAAACTCAATTCATTTTGCTTAAATAGAGATATCCTTCTCTTCTCCTTTTTATAAATTTTATTTAACTTTCAGATTTTAGAGATGATTGTGAATGACAAATCTGAAATTTCTTTTCAATAATAAAATAATTTCATATAGTATTTCAATCATTCAATCATGGAACATTACAAAATGTTGAGAATCCATAATTCAGAACATCATGCCATATGCAAAATATATCATGTGTTAAGTCATGCATTAAAATATTAAGAAAAAGAATGTCAAGGATCAAAATCAATTCTTAAATGAACTCCCCCTATTTAAATATAATCCTGCACTGATTTCATCCTTAAGGTGTGTTTCCAAGTGACTAAAACTTGACTTGATTCTTCTTATATACTTTCATTTACTTTGTCACTCATTTTTTTGAATTTCTTTTCTTAATCAATTAACGAACATTTTGTTACTGTTTTTCGTTTTTACTTTCTTATGCTCTATACTCTATTTGCTCCCTATCCGGTGGAGTTGGAAGGGGCACGAGGTACTACCACTAGCCTCCTTCTTGTGCCGTCCCTAATATACCCTACACCGAATAGTTGGGTCAAATAGTGCCGGGTACTACCACTAGCCTCCCCATTGGCACCATCCCTATGATGAGCAATATAGAAAGGTTAAAATGTTCACTCCAAACTCTCCATGTTTAAGTGTAATTAATTATGGATTTTATCCCTTCCAAATGTGCCGAATATATTATGCTTGTTTTGCTTTTTCTTGAGATTGGAGTACTTGCCTTTGCTTAGATTTTTCATCTCTTGAATAATATCCACTTTCTTTTCTTTATCTCTCTCTTTTTGTTATTCTCAAGTAATTTACATGAAAGAGCAGAATAAAGAAATAATCTTATGTATCATATAGATGTATATCATGCAAACAACATTTTCATTGTGCTCAAGGATTCATAACTTCTCACAAGTTATTTTACATCAAAATTTTAAGCATATACTTGTGTATTTCATGGTAATGATATAGGCAAAGAAATAATTTAGTTTGGGCAAACCATGAAACAATTCCTGAGAGTATAAGTCAGTCAATACATATATAGACATGATATAAAAAAATTAATAATTAAAGAATTTAATCATGCCCTAATAAGATTTAAGTTATTGACTTTGCTCAATTAATTTATGAGAGAGGTATCTAAAATTACCTATTCATTCTATATTCTTCAAGCCAAACTAGATTTCTTATGTGTGAACTTTTGGCTGAAGAAGATCCTCTCTCTTGTTTGCATGTGAATGTTTATTGTATCTTATGTGGAGGTGTCCTTCAAGTTGAAATCTCTCATTTTCTTGCTTAAAGATCCTGCATTATTGACAAAATTCTTTTCTTTCTTGAAGGAAAATCATTAGTTTCTTCAAGATACAAAACATTCAGACCTTATATTTCTTAACTAGATGACTCAACGTATGATATGACAATAATTGAGTGTTGAGTCATTTTACTCAAGAGATTGCCTAAATATAAGCAAGCATATGTCACTTGAATTTAAAGAGATAGTTTCATTAACTAAGATGGTTCAAGGACAAGCATATGAGGTAATAGGAAGATTCATCAAGGTCAAATCAATTTCTTATTTTCAAAATCAATTTAGTTTAGATTTTATTTGCTTAAGATAATTATCAATAAGACACGCTAGCTAAGTTTTAATCAATTTATCTTAAACAGTTGTTTCTATCAAAATTCAGATTATGATTTATTTGTTATCAATAAAATATGATTCATTAGAGTTAGATTGAGGTCTTGCACAAGTGCACATAATGAGCATACAATCTGGTCTACTAGCTGTATGATAAAATAATTATTCTATTATGCTTTAATACAGCTTTAGAACAATAGATCTACTTTGCTCATCCTTTTCAAATTCTACAAGATGGGGTCATAGACATACCTTCTTCACGCCAATCTTCTATAAGAGTTTTCTTTTGGACTAACTTTGGTCAATGAAGATCCCCTTTTCTTGTTTGTCATAATTTGGAGTTCAAGAAAAAATGTTAATTCATTCATTATACATATTTCGAACTCACTTTGCATGAGCTTAGTAAAATTTCCATATAAATCTTCATTAGTAGAACCAAAAAGGATGTCATCAATGTATGCTTTGAGCAAGCAAGATATCATAAATTCTTCTTTTTAATGTATAGATTTATTACTTTTTATCAAAAAGTTACTCAAGCTTTTATATCATGCTTTTGATGTTTGTTCCAAATCATATATTGCTTTATCATATTTGTAATGAGTGTTTTCAATAAGGGGGTTATTCTGCATAGATCCTTTTTTAATGAAATAACCACATAGGAGTGCATTCTACACATTCATTTGACAAAATATAAAGCTCATAAAGCAAGCAAATGATAATGGTGATCTTTACTTCTAATCATACAAGAATCAAGATCTATTTCATCTTCTAAGCAAACAATTTTTCTTCATTAAGTGCATTTCTGAAAAACTCAATTTGGTTATAATTATTAACATGTTTTCAGGTTGTTATATGTAAAAGATTAACCATATACATACATGATTTAATTTTAGTATCTTGATAATAAATCATTAATCTCATAAGGAACAAAATGAATTAATATTTCTACAACTCGAATCTTTTCATTGAATGTTCTATATGCATTGCTTGATGAATGATATCCAAGAATAGAAATATCTTTATCAGATTTGGCATTATTTTCATACGAACATATCAAGCATAGTATGTACGACTGAAAAATATGAGAGATATGCAATGATTCATTTTCTATTTTTCAGAAGATCAAAAGAAGTTTTCATCAAAAATAGATCTAATAGAAGTCATATGTATGACAAGCAGTGATGATAGCCTTAAAAAAATTAAGTAGATGACTATCATATACAATTGTCTTTTTCATTTCTTCAAGAATTCTATTGACTCTATTTTTACTTAAGGTGTCCTTGGTGCTGAATTAATCGAATTTAATATTATTTTCTGTATAACTTTTATCAGGATTTTGGTTTTCAACACTGTGCCATGATACTTACAGTTTGGAAACCTTTTTCATTTGAAACACTTTTACAAGATTTAGCAAATACAGAAAAATACTTCAGTTTTATTTGCCAAGAACAAATCCAATGTAAGCTTTTGAAAACTTAGAGATGGAAACAACATCTTTAGATTTAGAAATGATTTTTGGTTGTTTCCTTAGTTAGCGTGCATAGCAAAACTTTGACCTTTAAGAAGATAATTTAAGTAAGCCAATGGCAAGGTCTTTTGAGATTAAGTACATACTAGCATGAGTTGATTTTGTATGCTAAAGATGGTTTCTTTAATCTTGGTATTCATATATTCAAAAACATACCAAGTACACATTATCATATCTATGATCAATAAACAATAATGCCATGGATAAAAACTCTCAATCAAGCATATAGAGAATTCATAGAATTATTCTTAATAAATTAATCATTTTGCAACTTATCCAATAGTGAGTAAAGTATACTATAAAATGAAGTGATTTGATTATATTTCCAAAAGTATTTTCTATATCTCAAAATTGATCAATACATGCAATTCATATTTTAATCAAATACTAAAGCAAAAATAATAATGAGATGCAAGGATTACTGATTTCCTTATTATTTTTGTTAATACCCTTTTTAAGTTTCTTTATGTTCCATGGGTATCTTGGTACACCTATGTGTACATCCTCATTTTCTCATTTTGGGTACCCAAGCTTGCTTGGGTCCTTGAGAGTTAGGACATATGGTTCCTTTTGGAACCCATATCTGTTTAATAGTAATAACTTTACCATTTGATTTAATTGTGTTAGAACGATAGGTAAAGTTGTTATGTCCATTCTTTTCATGTTTGAAATAAGTTATCTTATTTAATGGTTTGCTTGGTGGATTGATAACCTTTTTCTCTAGAGATTTATGGCTAAGTGAAGGAGTCAAGCTGAATTTTGATTTATCAAAATCAGCATGTTGGCTTTCAAACATCATTTTTAATCTTTCTGAACTTACAGTGAATTTGTTAATAAAACATCTTAATTGGTTAATTTGTTCGCTTAAGTTTTGATTTTCTTTAATTAAATTTTGATTTTTCTGAATCAATTGTTCTAAATTTAATCTTAAGCTTTTATTTTCAGAATCTTGTATTTCATCATTAGAATTTTTTTCTTTTGAAATTTTCAGATTTAGTTTCTTAAGATTTTTATTCTTCACAGCTAATTTTCTACATTCACTATACAAATCATGAAAAGCATTTAATAATTCATCATAAGAGAATTCTTCTTGAAAATCATTTGAGGTAAGAGTAGATTCAGTCTTTACCTTGTCTTCTTGTGCCATAAAGCACAAGTTAGTTACCTCTTGTAGTTCCTTGGAGCTAATATCATCATTGTTGCTCCTAACTTTTATTTTCTTGCTAGACTCTTTCTTGGTCAAGGCTTTCTTCCTTTTTATCTCTTTCTTCCTTTCTTCTTGCTTCCTCTTCTTCTTTGTCTTTAGGAAGCTGATTTGCCTCGGAGTCGACTCGGACCTTATTGGAGTCGACTCGGTGAACTTGAGAGTCGACTCTGAGATACTTGGAGTCGACTCGACTGAGGGAGATTCAACACCTTTTTCTGCAGTCTCATTGTTAGTAGGTAATTGAAGCACATGTGAGCTAATCTGAGATTTATCATAAATATTTTCTAAAGTATCCCAGATCTCCTTAGCAGATAAGCATGCAGAAATTTCATTAAACTTCGTTTCTTGAATAGCACAATATAACATGTTCATAGCATTAGCATTTAATTGTGCTAAGTCCTTTTCATTAATAGTTTGAGAGAGTGTATGAAGGTCATTTATTATGATTTTCCATAAATAATAGTTTTGTGATTGAATAAAAATGCGCATGCGTGCTTTCCAATATGTGTAGTCTATGCCATTAAACAGTGGAGGCCTATCAATTAGCTGTCCCTCTCCTAGAAAACTATCTATTTGAGTTGTCATGATCTTTGGCTCTTGATCGTGAGATCAATAATTAATCTTGAGCACCTGCTCTGATACCACTTGTTGCCCAGTAGATACAACCCAAGAGGGGGGGTGAATTGGGTCTTTTAAAACTTTTAAGCTATTTCTGAAACTTTTTGATTAATTATGCTAAGTTGTATAGATGCACAGTGAGAGTTAAACTTAGCAACAGTTTGATGTATAGAATGTGACTTGATTGAATATGCTTGCAGCTAAAGGATGCGCGGATAAGAGTTAAGCAAGCAATTTATCTAAGTAAGTAAGTGTGTTAGTTAGACAATAACAAGAAGCATTACAAACACAACAAACATATAGTGGTTCGGTGCACCCCAGCACCTACATCCACTCTCCAAGACCTCTTGGGAATTTCACTATAATCCTACAGATTACAGTTGGTTGTTTTACAAGCTCACAACCCAACTTGTTGTTTTTCGAGCGCACAACGAACTCGGTCGGTTTTCTCAGGTTCACCCGACTAGAACCACCCCGATTGTTTTCCCGGGATCACAATCGAACCCTTACACGTTGGTTTTACCCTCGGCTCACCAACAAACCTAACACCGTTGGTTTTTCCTTTGGCTCACCAACAAACCTTAACCCCTTGATTCAATCCCTTGATTGAATCAAGTTACAAGATATTAAAAACAAAGTTTAAAACAAATCAAAGCTTCTTAAACAAGCAAATATAACAATATAAACAAATAGAGTAAAGAGAAGCCCTCAAACGAGTTTTGAAGATGGAGGAGCTCGGCTTCTTCTTTACTTGACCCTCTTCTGATTTGGCACGAAGTAGACGATCACCGAGGCAGCACACGGATGGAGAGGAAGCTTTGGGATTCACTTGGATGCTCTTCTTCTCTCTATTTCACTTTGAATGGCCCTTTTGTGCTTATGGGAGATTTCCCTCGTAATCTCTTTCCTAAATGTTTTCTCCCACTTCCATGAGTTCTCCCCTAGCTCTCTTCTTGTTTTTATAGCTTTAGATGGCGTGAAAACAAGAATATAGCCGTTAGAGACAAAAATAGAGCCGTTGGACACAGTCTGCACTTCCTGACAATATTACCGTTGGGATCGGAGTCGACTCGCGCGATCAGGAGTCGACTCGCCTGTTGCAGGAGTCGGCTCGTGCTTTACTGGAGACGACTCAGCCACTGTTCCAAATTTGAATTAAAGTGCATGCCTTGACTGGGAGTCGACTCGACTTAACCCGGAGTCGACTCGCCAACATCTGGAGCTGACTTGGCATTTTCGGAGTCGGCTCACCACTGAAGTCCGTGGATCCAATTTTGAATTTTGTCCACTCGAGTCGACTCGACTGTCCTGGGAGTCGACTCGAATCTCAGAGCCCGAACTCCCGATCCTCTGTCTTTTTGGCTCGTCCAGTCTTGGAGTCGACTCGAACTTCCCCGGAGTCGACTCGGCTCTCAGTTTCCGAAACTCAGCCTTCTGTCATCTTGGTGTAGCGCTACCTTGGAGTCGACTCGAGCTGTCTGGGAGTCGACTCGAATCTCAGAGTCCGAAAACAGCTCTCTGACTTTTGCCTTGTTTTCCTTAGGAATTAACTTGCCAGCTATTGGAGTCGACTCGAGTTCCTCAGGAGTCGACTCGCCTCTCAGGGTCCAAAATATCTTTTCTGTCTTTCTGTCTTGTTACTCCCTGGAGTCGACTCGTTCTACTCTGGAGCTGACTCGACAAGCATCGGAGTCGACTCGAATTCCTCAGGAGTCGACTCGAAGACTATTCTTTTGAATTTTTCCTTTGATTTTACTCCTCCAATTTGAATCCTTTGAACTTTAAACTTGGGCCAATAAATTGCAGCTTTCTTCCAACTTGTGAGCTTTGGAGGCCTTCTTGTGTTCTCCCAACTTGCTATGTTCCTTGCAAAATAAATATCTTTCTCCTTGCAACATAAACATTAGTATCTATACTTCAAGGTTTTGTGATCATCAAAATCAATCTATGAATCAATCTTTGGGTCATCAAAGTGAAAAACTGATCAAGCATCTTTGTTTAACAGGGATGGAGGAGTCTTCGATCCAACTTACCCGATACGGCTTTGGATGCGGTACCGGTTTTAGATTCAGCTTTTTCAGCACTTCTTCGGAAATGATATTCATGCAGCTTCCATTGTCAATGATGAGGTTTAGAGACTTTGTTGGCATGCTCGACGCGAGTGTGGAAGATATTGGTGCGCCTCCAATCTTCCTCCACATTCTCCTCCAGCTTGCAACCCGTAAGAACCCGCCGCACGACGCACACAGGTAGATCTGAAGCTTCTAGCTCCACCGCAGGGGCTTCTTCATCATGTTCTTCGTTTCCTTCATTTCCCTCTTCATCAGCGGGCTGAGAGGAGGAGTGACTTCAGAGGGTCCTATGATCTCATCCTCCTCACATACCAATGCAAATCGTTGGTCTCGGGTAGGACAAACAACGGCGAAATGGCCCTCGCCCGCCGCACTTGTAGCATTCAACAGGATTCTTCCCTTGCGGTGTGGATTGTGGCATAGGACCTTTACCCTTTTCATTAACCCTTGGAGCACCCCTTTCCTGATATGTGCTTCTATTTACAGAGGTTTCAGATCTGAAAGCAGGGGCGTTACCTCGAGGAAATGGAACTCCTCGGTTGGTGCCTGCGCTCGGGAAATCGTCGTACAACTGGTGCTTGCGCAGGCGTCTTTGGTCGTAGCTGCGATTCAACTCGAATGGCGAGTTGGTATGCCTCCTCTAGGCTGAAGATGCGCGTTGTTATTAGCTCCCTCTTGATGTCATCCCTCAGCCCGGATCCGGTACCGAGTTAGGACTGTCGATCCGTCTCCGTGAGGTTGCTGCGGATCATCAACTCATGGAATCGGGCCGTATACTCCTCTACGGAAGAGCTTCCTTGACGAAGTTTCAGAAGTTCTTCGAAGAGTGTCTCCTCATAATCAAGGGGAAGATACTTTTCCTTCAAACGAAGTTTCATCTCCTCCCAATCATTGATAGGGGGCTGTCGGAGTCGATGAAGCTTCTCTTCAACGCTATGCCACCATATGCGTGCTTGGCCCTTGAGCTTCATCTTCACGAATCACACCTTGGTTCATTGGGGCATGCTGAACCATTCGAAGTAGTCTTCGAGAGACATCAACCAATCCTGGAAGTAGGTTGGGTCCATGCTTCCGCTGTAATCAGCAACTTCTACACGAACCCGCTTCATGACATCGTCGAGATCATGGCGCTCCCGCTGATTTTGATGAACATAGGGGTTCCTGAAATTATTCCCCATACGAGGAATGTTTGGCAGGGGGCATCCGCTGATCCCTAGGTGGCCTTTGGGGTGATAGACCCCTGGGGGAGAATGCTTCAACATCGGGGTCTCCTCCAAATGGCACTTCTGAATTTTCAGGTTGCGCGGGGACAGCATGTTCATCTTCAAGATTGTTTGGCTCGGGGAAGGAGACGATCCCAAACAACTTCCACCTTCTGATTTAAGGCCGCCACTTGCCAGATGAGCTCGGCCATCATCTCAGCACGTTGTCGTTCATTGTTGTAGGGGCGACCACTTCTGGTACTCATGGCGACAAGGATTCGCTCTGATACCAATTGACGCAATCGGGGTGGGCTGCAGATTTTTCTTCTTGAGGATGGCTGAATCTTTCTTCTTTTTTTTTTTTTTTTTAAAGCAATGGCAATGGAGGCTAGGATTCTTTGTGGTGGAAGGAAGGAGGAAGAAGATGGGTTGCTGGTTGGTGAGATTGGGTTCAAGGAGGGTCAGCCAATGGACCCAAAATTAGGCACCAATTTTTGTGGGGGCTGAAATTGGCTAGACCAATTTTTTGGCTGAATTGGGTTGTGTGGAGTCCTAATGGCAATAGGACTTAGAGGAGGACGTGGGAAAGGAGTCTTGGGCGTGAGGGAGGTGCTGAAATGCTGATGTGCACTCAAGGAGGGTGCACACAAGAGGTGGAGGCGTGAGAACAAAAGAAGGGATAAGGATAAACTTGAGTTTGTTAGGGAAATCTCATCCAAAACCAACCCAATTTCAAATGGCGTGAAGGGGAGGCGTCCCACCCTTCCCTCAGCCCCTTTGGCATCGCAACCAGCAAGAGGAGTAGCCTCTCTTCACGCAAACAAATCATAATTTCGAAATCCAAAAGAAACTAACTTCATTCATCATACCCTTCTTTATATAGAAAGAAAGGTTGGCACAGAATTTTAAATTGGACTCCTAATTACATGAGGACTCAATTCAAAATTTAAATTTTCTAATTGACCAATCAAAGGCCTTGACACCTAAGCCTAGACACCTAGGAATCCATTCCTTATGGCGTGTGGATTGAAACCCATCCAAAAGAAATTCAGCCGCATGCCACGAGTTGGAATCTAGGTGGAACTCCTTCTCGGGTACCCAACATCAGCACGAAGTTTCGGGAGACTCCTCAAATTTCATCATGATCTTCAAATTTCATGTTCTTATAGTCATTGGAAAGCTACGGATGTCTACTTTCCAACAAAATTTGAATCAACTTAATCAGACTTCTGTAGCTTCTAAAATCTTCAAAATACCACATAGTGTTCAATCTGTCACGGATTTCAACTGGATTTGAACTCTGAATTTCTTCCACATGTGAGAGGTCTTCATGGTTGAACTTCTCTTTCTTTTGACATGTGACCACTTCTAATTAGCATGGACCCATTCACGCCTTGGACTCAATTTAATTCATTGTGAAGAGGCTAACCCATTGTGAATCAAATCACTTATTGCATGGACTCAATCTAATTTCAGCTTGGACTCAAATTCTTTTCATCCCTCACCCAATGTCCCACGCCATTAGAATGAGGAAGGTGCTCCTGCATCACACCTAGGTTCTCGCACATCTCGAGATTCCGGCAATTACGATGCTCGGTCAACATAGAAAGTCAGCACTTGCCATTCCGCATGGACAGAAGTTCCACACCCAAAAATCTAGCTGGGGTTTCTTCCTTTCTTTCTCTTTCTTTTTTTTCCATATATGGCTAGATCCAACAACCAGCCAAGATATAGCTTGGGAAACACTTGATGGTCCACAGGACCATAGTTTGGTCCCTCCCGGTCAAAAAGGCCAAAAGTTTGGGTTCTCACATTCATCTTTTCTAAAAGAAATTTGTCCTTGAAATTTACAAACTTGGACCTTTAAAAGTTAAGGGATGATTGATCAATTTCTCGACTTCACATTCCAAGTCAAAGATAACTGACGCAGGGAAAGCGCTGAAGATTGGATTCAACCAACGTTGAACCAGGAAAATTCAGAAACTCAGAGTTTTCAGAGACTCTCTGAAACAGATTTTTTTATTGATGGCTGAATACCTCCCAAAAACGTGACAGCCCTTTTATAGGCCACTCCATACCCTAAACATTATTAACAGGGTTTACAGAAATACCCTGCTGAATTAGAGTCCTAGCTAAAGTAGAACTCTGAAATAGGAAGCTGGAACAAACTAAGAAACAGAAACTAAATAGGAACTCTAAAACAGAAACAGAAAATATTCAGCAAATATTCAGCTAACAGAAATAAAAATTATTCAGCCTCATCCTCTTCCAGATTCCCTTGGACTGTCATGCGCTTCAGAGTCTTTTGAACCTTCATCTCATTCGAACAATCAGCGATGATCTCCTATTCTGCATCAGTCCCCTCCACTTGGAGAGCAACTCGCCCTCGAGTTAATGTCTGGATACAGGGGTGCCCCTTGACAGTGATATTCATACAGATCTGAAACATTAAAAGTCTTCGAAATTTCTATATCATCAGGTAGATCAATGACATAGGCGTTGTTGCTGATCTTCTTCAACACTTTGTAGGGACCATATTTCTTCGGTTTGAGCTTGTTGTAAGTGCTAGTTGGAAATCTCTTTTTACGTAAGAACACCATCACCATATCCCCTTCTTGGAACTCTTTTATGCCGATGATGCTTGTCTGCAGCTGCCTTATACTTAGCATTAGTCTCCTGCCAATCTTTGCTTAACTTCTGGCCTGAACAGATCGGATCTGATCCGCCAATATTCTCCGCTACCATATTCCGTATCAGATTTCTTGGGCAGGCGTACTAGATCAACAGCATGTTTGGGCTGGTTTCAAGTAAACCAGTGAGAAAGGGGATCTGCCGATAGCACTATGAACGACGTTGTTGTATGCAAATTCAGCTTGAGGTAGAGCATGATCCCACTGTTTTGGTTTATCCCCACATATGCTGCGAATTAAATTTCCAAGTGTTCTGTTCACCACCTCCGTTTGGCCGTCCGTTTGAGGGTGTGCTGTGCTGCTGAATTTCAAGGAGGTGTCAAACATCTTCCATAGAGTAATCCAAAAATGGCTTAGAAATTTGAGTTCCTATCAGAAGTAATAGATAGTGGAACTCCATGTAACCGAACAATCTCTCGGAAGAACAATCTCGCAATATGGGAGGCATCGGATGTCTTCTTGCAAGGGATGAAATGGGCCATCTTCGAGAACCTGTCGACCACCACAAACACAGAGTCAACCCCTCGCTGTGTACGCGGAAGTCCAAGTACAAAATCCATAGATAGATTTTCCCAAATACCATTAGGAATAGGTAAGGGAGTGTAGAGACCTGTATTTTGTGTTTGCCCCTTTGCTGTTTGACAAACATAGCACTTTCTCACTAGATTTTCCACATCCCTCTTCAGTTGGGGCCAGACAGTACCTCTCTTCTAGGAGTGCCACGGTCTTATCTCTTCCCAAATGGCCGCTGAGACCACCTCCATGCAAGTCTCGAATAAGTTTCTCTCTCAAGGAGACTCTGGGGATACACAGGCGATTTCCCTTAAATAAATATCCCTCATAAACATGAAAATCACCTATAGGTGGCTTCGCTAAGCATGCCGCCCATACGTCCTTAAAGGTCTTCATCTTCTGCATATAGTTCCTTCAGACATTCGAATCCAACAACCTCTTGACTCACGGTCACCAACAACGCACCCTACGGCTCAATGCATCAGCCACCAGGTTTAAAGCTCCTGATTTATGCCGAATGACGAAAGGAAACTTCTTGCAAATATGTAGACCACCGAACATGCATGTTGCTCAGATGCTTCTGGCTATTCAAAAACTTCAATGTTTGGTGATCGGTATACATGATAAATTCCCCTCTGTACCAAGTAATGCTCCCAGTGCTTCAAGGCTCTTACAACTGCATAAAACCTTGATCATATGTGGACCACTTCCGCCTAGCATCACTAAGTTTTTCACTAAAAAATGCAAACAGGCCTCCATCCTGGGACAAGAATAGCCCCAATCCCCACTCCACAAGCATCACATTCTACTTCGAAGAGTTTGTCAAAACTCGGCAAAGCCAACACATGTGCACTGCATAATTTCTCTTTAATCAATGAAAAAACTATTTTCTGCTTCTTCTCCCCAGTTAAACTTTCCCCTCTTCAGACATTCAGTAATCGGGTGCAACAATAGTGCTGAAATTTCTGATAAACCTCCTGTAGAAGGTTGCTAACCCATGAAAGCTACGTACCTCAGTTACTGTCTTTGGAGTAGGCCATTCGTAGATGGCCTTCACCTTTTCTCATCAACATGAATACCATCAAAACATACCACATAGCCCAAAAACAGCAACCTGCTTGTTAGGAAATGGCCACTTCTTCAAATTATGAATAGCTTGTTTTCCCCAGCACCTCCAATACTTCTCTCAAGTGGGTCAAATGTTCTAATTCATCTTTGCTATAAATCAAGATATCATCGAAATAGACGACAACAAATCGTCCAATGAAAGGCTTCAGTACCTGATTCATCAATCGGCATGAAGGTGCTCGGTGCGTTTGGACACCCAAAAGGCATAACTAGCCACTCGTACAACCCTTCCTTAGGTTTTAAAAGCGGTCTTCCATTCATCGCCAGGCCGAATTCTGATTTGATGATACCCGCTCCTTTAAGTCGATTTTGGGAGAACACTTTAGATCCTGCCAACATATCCAACATATCATGCCAAGCGAGGTATGGAAAAACCTTGTACCTTACTGTGATTTTGTTTATGGATCGGCGTCCACACACATCCGCCAACTTTCATCCTTCTTTGGTTGTTAGTGAGGCCGGAACAGCACAAGGACTCTATGCTTTCTCGAATAAATCCTTTCCTCAGTAACTCCTCTATCTTTTCCCTTTAAAACTTCACCTTCCTTTGGGCTCATGCGTAATGAGGGAGGTTTGGCAGACTTGCTCCAGGTATCAAATCTATGTGATGTTGAATATCTCTCATAGGTGGCAATTGATGGTAAATCTTCAGCTATGAACTCCTTAAACTCTTCGAGTAACTGTTGAACTTCTCGGGCACTTCCTTCCCTTCTTCCTTTTCTGAATTTACAACCAGAGCTTTGACCACTACCACGTGAACCTCCTGGGACCCCCTTTGTTGCGGCCTCAAAGTCGTTTTCAGATCTGGACAGAGTTAGGAAAGATTTCCCTTCCATCCCAGCGGCTTTGGAAATTTTGTTAGACTCTTTTGTAGGGACTATAGCAATGTTATGGCCCTCCCAGGTAAACAAATATACATTATCTCTAGCTTTATAAGTTGGCATCTACATCATATTGCCAGGGCCTTCCCATCACACATGACTGGCATCCATGTCGATCACGTCACAGACAACTTCATCTTTATAATGCTTTCCAATCGAGATAGGCACCTTACAAACTTCAGTCACTTTAACCTTTGGACCCTTCTTCACCCAACCAATAAAATAAGGCGAAGGGTGTGCTTCAGTTGCTAGTCTCAAGTGATCCACTAACCTCTTTGCCACAAAGTTATCACATCTGTCGTTATCAATAATAAGGTTACAAATCTTCTTGTTGATTGGTGCATAAAGACTGAAAAATGTCGTGTCGCTGTGGGAAGTTCCTCTTGTTGGCTGAACATAGGACCCGCTGTAGAAACTAAGGGCTCGTTTGGTTCGCGGGAAAAGAAGGGGGGAAAGTGTGGTAACGGGAAAGTAATGAGATGCCTCTTGTTTGGTTGGAGTTTTCAAAGGAGAGAGAAGGGAAAGTTGTATTCCCATGGGAATGTGATTCCCACATTTTATGGGAAAGTCTTCCCATGAGAAACATGGGAAAGTTACTTTCCGCATGAGGCGGGAATCACTCCATTTTTACTTTTTTCCAAAAAGTCCCTTCAGCATTACAGAACAGCATTAAAGAGGCATTAAAAAATCTAATTTTTATTAAAGGGCATAATAGGAATTATATATAATTTTCCTAGGAAAGTGGATGGCCAACCAAACATAAGCATCTTGGAAAATTGTCACTTTCCCATGGTCAACCAAACATGCCAAAAGTACTTTCCTAGGCATCCTCTTCCTAGGAATATTGTTTCCCAGGAATCATATTCCTAGGAAGGAAAATGCTTCCCGCGAACCAAACGAGCCCTAAGTTAATTCGTTCCCCTTGAGTTTCTTCCCCAACCTCATACACACCATTGTCATAGACTAGCTGATCTTCTTTCTTCCTCGGACTCTTCGTTCGGGTTCAATCAAGTTCACGCGGCTTTCTCGCTGGACACGATCGTTAGAACGGTGCCTAGGCTTACCGCACCTGTAACACTTCACCGACGTGGCTCTAGCATATGGATTTGAATTCTGGTGGTTCCTTGCTGCTAGATCCTGCTAGTTGTCTCTCCTTGGCGCCTACGCTGCTATTGCCATCCTTGCTCCATGCACCCAACATGGTCAGACTGGTTTGGGTTTGAAAGCTGCGACACTCTTCCCTTTCCCGAAACGTTACCAGCATCAACATTACTTCTAAAATGAATATTCAGGTCTTCCCCCTGTTTTTTCTAGCAGTTCCGCTTTCAACGCCATGTTATGAGCTTCTTCTACAGACCACAGCACCTGCAGCCCAATCTTCTCACGAATTTTGGGCCTCCAACCATTCAAATATCTTGCTACTCGCTGTGGCTCAATTTCATTCAGATTATTCCGTGCAAGAAAGTCTGAAAAATTCAGCGGTGTAATCAAATACAGACTTTACTTCCTTGGGCACAGTTCTGATACATCTGAAATAAGTACTGTTCATAGTCAGGTGGCAAAAATCTTTCATAAGCAATTGTTTCATCTTCCTCCAAGTGGCGAAACTAGTGCCTTTTCCTTGCGGTACCTGTTTCTCTGCAGGGTATCCCACCAAACAGATGCGCCACCTTTCAGTCTGAAAGCCACGAGCTTCACCTATACGCCTCTCAGGTACTTCCATCATCTCAAAAAACCTCTCCACTTCAGACACCCAATCAAGAAATTCTTCAATATGCATATTCCCACTGAAAGTAGGAATATCCGCTTTCAATCTGTACTCGTCATATCTTCTGTACCGTTCCAGCTGGCCATGCTCGCAGACTTCTTCTTCTTTCATCAGATTCGTCTTCCTCGTATGGACGCCGTTGATGGAAGCGGGGTATTGCGCTCCTCATCGCGCCCCTCATGCCTACCACCCTGCTGGACTCGGGCGAAACCTCCGACTCCTAATCCATGGGTGTTTCGGTTGCGGTTGGCGTTGAGTCCCATGCCGGCGAGCAACACATGGATTTCCACCATCTGCCGACGTTGTTCCGCCATGAACTGCCTCTGTTCCTCATCGCCGCCCATATAGCCTCTTGCCCACGAGCAACGTCGCTGGGATTGCTTCCTTCGCCTCCGTTATTGGCCATCAAGCCAGGCAAATCCTTGCTCTGATACCAATTGATGCAGTGAAAGCGTTGAAGATTGGATTCAACCAACGTTGAACCAGGAAAATTCAGAAACTCAGAGTTTTCAGAGACTCTCTAAAACAGATTTTTTTATTGACGGCTGAATACCTCCCAAAAACGTGGACAGCCCTTTTATAGGCCACTCCATACCCTAAACATTATTAACATGGTTTACAGAAATACCCTGCTGAATTAGAGTCCTAGCTAAAGTAGAACTCTGAAATAGAAGCTGGAACAATCTAAGAAGCAGAAACTAAATAGGAACTCTAAAACAGAAACAAAAAATATTCAGCAAATATTCAGCTAACAGAAATAAAAATTATTCAGCCTCATCCTCTTCCAGATTTCCTTGGACTGTCATGCGCTTCCGGAGTCTTTTGAACCTTCATCTCATTCGAACAATCAGCGATGATCTCCTGTTCCGCGATCAATAACCAATCCACAATGACTCCACTAATCAACGATCATCTCTTACTTTACGATGCTTAGGACACATGACTTATAAACAGGGACCATTGAGGTTGTACTTCCAATTGAGTAGAGACATAGTTCAGGCTCCTAATGGTGCAAGCACATTGTACCACTTCTTCTCAGCAAAAACAAATAGACACAAGAAATAGATAGCACTAGGATAAATAAACATGACAAAGCTTCAAAATTATGAAACCCACCATATTTTTACTATGCAACTCTGATCCAAATCAACTAAGATTTACTGAGTTCACTAAAAGGTCCCCAACCAGAATATTGCCCATATGACAAGAAGATAAGGACAAAATATGAACTATAGTTTAGGGGAAAAGCAATCAGAATCAAGATCAATTTAAGAATCATGTGATAATGAAATTTTAGATTTGAAACATGCTCCCTCTTATCTAAATGCTTGATATGATAAGCTCAGGATTTAAGATCATAAAAGGAACCAAGAACATAAAATTTTACTAATCTCAGAAAAGAATCATAAGTGTTGAATTTAAAGCTGAAGTGAAATGAATAAAAAATCATGGAATCGATTGCAATTAATTCTTATCAAACCATATATGTAGTCTATAGAGAAATCATGGGTACGTCAATGTAACATAATAAGCTAAAGTGATAGATGTAAATATTCTTGCATGAACAATTTATCTTAACTTACATCTAATTTAAGCTAACCTCGGATTTCTTTGATAATTCAAAAAAAATGTATCAAAGTGAACTCGGCCTATAGCTTATGTGCAATAAGGGACACTGCAGCATAAATTCATGAAGACTGACCACAGGCTGATCGTAGTGCTTGTAATTATATTTGAATGGATTTGAATCCTTAATTAGTCTGACGAGAACTTTAGGGCTTAAATAGGAGGAAGTATGTGAGGATTCATGCGGGCGTATGTTTAGTCCCACATCGATTATTCGCTGGAAAAATCTTGGGTATTTATACACAACTAAGGAACTCAAAAATTACCTTCCGGCTAGTCTTTTTTGGCGAGGTCTTGGGTTGTTACAATATGAATCCTTATTACACGGAGTTCAAATTTCCACAGATCAAGGCTCACCCATGGCACAAGGTATGATCATTTTCCTTGCTTGTGACTGCTTTTTTTGTTTTTTTCCTGTTTTCTTTGACTTGTCTTCTCCTGCTAAAAGTGCAACCAAATCTTCTCCAATTTCTCATTATATCTTCCATAAAAGAATGCCGCCTGAAGCTGTCGATCCTGTCTCGAGGCTTCTTCAGTACTCCCCGAATTTACGGAGCACAGCTGTGAGTATATATATCCAAGACCACTGTTTGTAACTTATGTGCCAAAGGGCCTTTAATCTTTCCAATATACGGTTTGGATGTTAATGGAACAATTGTTATCCGATGCAGCTGGAGGCATTAATTCACCCATTCTTTGACGAGCTCAGAGACCCAGATACCCGTCTGCCAAATGGTCGGTTTCTACCCCGCTCTTTTAACTTCAAGCCTCATGGTAAGTACTAAATGTTCCATCTATGCCTGTCTTTTTGCCCTCTAGATAGTCATGGTTGCTTATTGACTACATTGAGCAGAGTTGAAGGGAGTTCCCATGGAGATCGTAGCAAAGTTGATTCCAGAGCATGCAAGAGAGCAATGCGCGTTCCAGGAATGTAATTTGCAAGGCAAAAGAAAATGTGATCTAAGAATTTCTTATGTTAGTTGCACGCGTGATCGTGTCAAACCTTCGTTTCTTTCTTCTTGTTTCCATTGTACTATGGCTGCTCCCTAGTTCTCTCAAGCAGATTGGTGTCTGCCGTCGATCTCCCAAAACCTCAATGGGTCTCTCCGCTAACCCTTGCTTTGATCGACGCCTCATTTTTATAACGTAACTGTAGCAATACTTTTTCTGCTTGGTGTATGAATTTGAAAGAAAAAAAAAAGATGCAAATCTTTTGTTGATGCAGCTCTTAGAAGGGTCCGACTTCTTTTATTATTAATTATTATTGTTATTTTCTCTTGTTATTACAAGAACTCTTAAGCTTGTCTTTATCGTGATAGGTTCATTTCTTTCCATATTTAACTTCTTTGCTTCCTGTCTCGGGCCCTATCAAAGTAAGCTTTCGGATTCATATATAGCTTTAACACTTCAGTTGCAGTATTTGAACCCATGCAAAGTTCTTGCTGAACTTGTGGGTGGCTTTTCCATTGTTATTTAAAAGGCGATACAGATGCTTTAGCAACATCTCGTTGTTCCCGCTTTCTAATTACCACATTAAGATGCGTATATGATGTTCACTTTTCTAAATAGTTTTATCCTACACGTATTGCCTGTCTAAAAGTGCTTGATTTGACGTCATCTCTAAGCATTGTTATGCTTTCTTTTCTTTTGTGTGTGTGTGGATTAATCTAGAATGATCAAGGTAAGATAAGTAAACTTCTGAGAAATAAAACAAACCAGAAGCATATAATAGAATATATATAATTATCACTATATCAGCATTTATATTAGTATAGTAATATAGTATTAATATTATAACTGATCAAGCAATATTTTGTCCTAATACTTTTATATTTATGTTGTTAACAATAATCTTAGATCTTTTATTATAATATTATATTTAAAATTGATATAATATTAATAGTATCAATATTATCGCAAAAGATAATAAAAATCTAATATCTAGTATAATAATACAAATATAATATCATATCTAGGCTAATAATATAAATATAATATTATAATAATAATTATTGGTAACATTGTCATTGTAACATTATGTTTGAATAATATAATAATAATTAATAATTATGTTGAAACAAAATCTATTTTTAATAACTTATATCATTAAATTTTTTATAATAACAATTATACTATGAATATTTTTAAAATTAATATTAATCCTAAAACAATAATTAATCATCTTATTTAATATTAACTAATTAAAATGACTAGTATACACAATATAATATTATGTAATAATATAATATTTGATATAAGACAAATATTATTATATTTAACAATAATGATAATAGAATTAGTGCGACAGATAGTATGATATTTAAATCTAATAAATATAATAATTATATCATTATAAAATTAGTTAAATAATATATAATATATATGATACAATAATAATATTATTAATATAAAAATATAATATATCATATAAAATATTATTATTAACAAAACGATAATTATATAATATCAAAATATGTATTATGAACGTATTGTATATTTAATATTAATGTATAAGTTAAATATAATACATCTATTGTTCCAATAAATGCTGATATTTTTTTAAAATAAAAAAGTGAATCAAAGGATAGTTTTCTAAGCTTAAAACCAGATCACCAAAACAAAAGGAACACCAACGTACATAACCAGTCTCGGGAGAACACAGCCACCACCGAAAAGTGAAAACCCATGATCGATGAACTCCACTGATGGCCTTGGAAAAGTGGGAACAATTGGAAGCGTTAGACGGATATGGGGAGAGATTTTCCACTAGGCGGACAAAAGGTGTATTTTGGGAGTGATGAGTAAGTATATTTAAGATGAGGGAGTGAAAAATAATTTGACAATTGGAGAATGGTGATGGCCGGGATAGAGCTGTCAATGGAGAGCTCCTATATTAAACTTCTTATATTAATTTTCATACAGAGAGTTTGATCAAAAATAAAGTTTCTTGCATACAGAAGATTCCGCGGGCATTAGTGAGGGTTAAAATCTGGGGGCCAGGTCGGGCCAGGCCATGCCCTATCCAAACTCGGCCTAAATTATTTTTTGAGCTTCAAGTTGGTCATAGGCCCAAATATTTTTGGGTAATCAAGCCCGAGCCCAGCCCAGGCCTGGGCCGAGCTCGGTTGAGTTCTCCATCACCTAAAGGGCGGCTTGGATAAATGTGCAGTCCTTGTAACCTCCATTGACTTAATTTAAAAAAAATGTAGATGCCTGGCCTCCTGCTGACCATGTTGACGGCCAATCCCAGCGGCCAGATATCTGCACTAATCCGGAGCTCCAGCAGGCCTCCTGCTGGTCCATATTCATTGTCAGACTCTCTCGTAGGTGATATGTTTTTTTTCTCCCAAATTAGGCTCATTTTTGGATACAATAAAAAGTTCTATTTTATAATTTTAAAACTAAGAATCAAAATGGTTTTTACTAATTAAAGACAAAAAAATAAAAAGAAAATATTTTGGAGGATGGATTTGGAGCGTATAATGAAATTATTCCAATAGATTCTCAAACAACATTTTTTGCTAATTGCTGATTTTTTTTATCAGATCAAACCGTACTGCAAGCTGGATCTTTTTAGTCCAATTCATAATTTAAATAAGGTCTTATTTTGCCGAATCCGGTTTGTGGTTCTAAACTAATTTGGTCTTGACGTTTTGTGCAATTTACGGCAAAGGAACTAAATTATCTATAATATATAGCTGCAAAATGGAGCTATGAAGGGTTCAAATCTTGATCTTTATTTACACTTGCATTGGACTAATGCCTTTACAACTCTGCAGCATAAATCCAAGGCAAAGCATAATGATTGATCTAAAGCGTGTCCTGTGGGCAATGAGCATTCAGGTCTCCATTGCTCCAAGAAAATATATTCCTGAACAAGGGTCTTCAATTTAGTGGTAGGAGAGAGGCCACTAAAATAAGTATAGCCAGCGTATACAAAATCAATCATTGAAGGGCATTAGAGAAAACTAGCTGGCCAGGCAGGCGATAATGCTGAGAAGATTCGACATTGTTTGTTTTTCTGTTCTTATATGAATTTGATGTTACTGCCCACCAACTCGTCCGAACACCCATGGCAACTTGTTTGATGTTGCGAGAACCACAATCAATATTAATGACTAAGGAAGGTATCATTTACCTTCTTTATATATTTTTGATTTGGTGGAATAGCGCTTTCAAGGGAATAGTATGTCTTTTTTTTTTTAACTCTGTCATCCTTATCTTTAAAGTAGGAAGCGAGCACCCTTTCAATCATCCTTATCGTTTACCTCCTTTCTATAGTTTTGATTTGGTGGGATAGCGCTTAAAATCATAGAGATAAAATTACCTTCTCACTTATTATACACTTAAAAGTGAATATTAAGGGCAAAAAATGAAGGTAATACAGTAATTGGCTTATGATACGCGCGCGAGAGAGAGAGAGAGAGAGAGAGAGAGAGAGTATCCTATTCTACCACTCTCCATGGACAGACTTGACTCCTGAGGGATATCCGTTCACATGTCATAGCAAGAGAATAGCTTAACCGGTTAGACCAGACAGACTATTTTTTCTTTTTTTTTTTTGCTAAAGCGGGTAGATCATATCTGACGAGTATGGATACACCCAATAAAGTCAGAAAATAAAAATGCTTCGGAGTGCCTAGGAAAACACTCCATCTCCAGCCCACATGGTACTGCCGGAGTGACTAGCCACATAAGCAGCTATCCAATCCGTAGCCCTATTGGCTTCTCGAAAAACATGCTTGGCCTGGAAGGCCCCTTCATCCCTCAACATTGCCTAAATATCTCGGAGCAAAGGGTGGTCGCATCTGTTACCTCTTGGACCCCCTGGATCCAACTAATAACTGTGGAAGAGTCATCCTCCAGGATGATAGAGCTAGCTCGTAGCTCGCGCTGGGCATGATGAAGGCCCGCCCAAGCGGCCCTCAGCTCCGCACCGAAAATCGAGATGTCGAATAACCGACAACCACCACCTTGGCATATGAGTCCCGAATGATAAAATCTGTGCCACCCCTCGCACCTCCGCCCAGGATAGACCCATCGAAGTTGGCCTTGAGGAAGCTCGGGGTGGCGGCTCCCAGGTGAAAAACACCGTATGGGGTGCTACCAGAGTAGAGTGGGAATCTCAGATGTCCCAAGCTATCAAAGTCTCCTCAACAGGTGTGATATGATTAATCTCCGTCGCCTGCGCCCGAGTGATCTCCACCACGAGCCTCGGCGACCTACTGTGTTCGCCAAAAGATCGAGCATTCCTTGCCAACTAGATCTGGTAGGCTATGCAGGACGCTCAAACCGCCTCCTGGCGGAGCAGTGGCAACTCCGACCCTCGATGTATGGCCTGTAAGAACTGATCCCTCCGGCAATACACCTCCTGTGGGATCCCTGTTGGCCGCCACGTCACCCTTGCCCATGCGCACTAAAACATCGTATGGTCCACCGTCTCATCCAACCCGCACTCACCATACTCTGAGAGAATCCTCAGTCCTCATGCACTGAATACTGTTCTCGTCGGAAGACGATCCCAGACCACCTTCCAAAGGAACAGTGCTACCCTCGGGTGGAGTCCCAAGTGCCAGATCCAGGCATATTCTGGCCCTGGCTCATACTCCCGCCGAAGGATATGGAAAAGATCTCCCATCCTGATGCTGGTCTTATTCAAGGTACTCCAAATCTGGATATCAAGACCTGCACACTCTGGTACTGGGAGAGATTGGACCCTCTCCAGAAGATGCTTTTCGAAAAGCTAAAATAGCCTAGCCTCGTTCCACGCCACCCCCCGAGATAAGGAGATCACAAACATGCAGGCTCTTTGCTGCCTCGACACTAACTATAGTCGGCCAGTGCCACATGGGGAGAGCATCCACCCATGGGTCATCAGCCACATCAATGCTCCACCCATCACCTATCAGCCATCTGGTGTGTGCCACTATGGTAGATAGATACCTCGCTATCTCCCACCATAGGAAGGAACATCTTCACCCTCCTTGGGCCCCTGCCTCATATCCCACCCACCAATAGCGGGCCGCCATGGTCCGACTCGAGAACCCCTACGGCTCCAACAGGAAAACGGGATGCATGCCGGGAAAAGAGTGCCTCCCGCCTCTCGATGATACCCCAAGGCTACCCTCACTGGAGGGAAGGTAAATGCTCTCCCATACCACTAAGTGCACCCCATGACCAACTCCATACGAGCCCCATAAGAAGCCCCGAAATAGCCGCTCAACCTTTATCAGTACTATCTTCGGCACCACCGTGTTCGCCATGTGATAGATGGGC
This sequence comes from Phoenix dactylifera, assembly GCF_009389715.1. Classification (NCBI taxonomy): domain Eukaryota; kingdom Viridiplantae; phylum Streptophyta; class Magnoliopsida; order Arecales; family Arecaceae; genus Phoenix; species Phoenix dactylifera. The sequence goes on from NC_052392.1 coordinate 870,471, forward strand.
ATGGAGCCTAGTACAGATCTGATTAGCGTCAATCTACCAATCATAGATAGAGACGCTGCCTGCCAACTCTCCAGCCTACTCTGGATCCATTGCACCAAACCAGTGCACTCAGAAACGCGCAACTGCCTGCCTGTGATCGGTATGCCTAGGTAGCTCCAGGTCCTGACCTGCTCTGGCATCTCCAAATTCTCCGGATCCCCTATCTAACCCCAAGCACTGTGTTAGGGTCGAAAGAGATGGTGGACTTCTGGACATTCACTCTCTGTCCAGACGCAGTACAGTAGTCGACCAGCACCCTTTTGGGGGCCTGTGCGTCCACTACCTGCGCCTTTGTCAAGAGAAGATAGTCATCGACAAAGAGTAAGTGAGATATCGGCTGGGTCCCTAGAGCTGGAACGTAGGCCTCCAGCTCCTGGCCGAAGCACGCAGCCCACAATGCCTGAGACAAGACGTTAGAGCAAATGATGAACAAGTATGGAGATAAAAGGCAGTCTTGTCGAAGCCCCATGGTGGACCTGAAAAAGGGTGAAGGTGTGCCGTTGACCAGGATAGAAAATCTCGATCCCCAGACACACCCTAACACCCAGTCAATCTAGATCTTGTGAAACCAAAACTCTCCAAGGCTTGCCTAGGAAAGCTCCACCTGATCCTATCATAAGCTCGTTACTTGTCCAGCTTGACAACCATCAGACTTCACCGCTTCGGAGCCCGTTGAAGATTCCACATCATTTTTTGAGCCAGCATGACATGGTCGAAGATACTTCTCCCTCCCACAAAAGCCCCTTGCTCCTGGCAGATAATACCGGGAAGCAAAGGCTTCATCCGCTCCACCAATTTTCTTGCCACAACTTTATATAAAGTAGTGCACAAGTTGATGGGCCTAAAGTGACTCGGCTCCGCCGCATCTCGATGTTTCGGTATTAGCGTGACGAGAGTGGCCTTCCAGTCCTCAGGTATCCCTGCTCGACTAAAAAAACACATAACCGCTTCCGCCATAGCTGTTTGGATGATGCCCCGGTATCTTTGAAAAAAGAAAGGCGGGAATCCATCTGGACCAGGGGCCTTATCCTCTGCCAAGGCTCAGACCGCCTCCCGCGTCTCCCATTCCGTCACTGGGCGGACCAATAATGCATTCTCATACCACCAATTTCCGTGTCGGCCCTCGGGAGCTGGCCGACCTCATCACCCTCACTATCCTCTGTCCATCTAGACCGGAAGAAATCAAGCAAAACCTGTCTAATCGCTAGGTCCCCCTCCACCCGCTGGCCCGTCCTGTCTCGCAGGGACCGGATCATATTTCTCTATCTTCTGATGACCGTGGTTCGATGGAAGAAACTATTGCTCTGATCTCCCCCTCTGACCTATTGGATTCTGGACTTCTATCTCCAAAATATCTTATGTTATCACAAGATCGAGTGATGAGTGGCAAGAAGCTCTCGGAGGTATACCATGTCAGCCTCAGGGAGCGCACCTTTAAGATCTTCTTTTCTTAGAAGGTCGGCTATCGCGACCTCCACTTTCTCCAAAGAGGGAATATAAGGTTATCCCCCACTTGTTCTCCATCTAGACATAGCTAGAGGGATAAGTAGGGTACTAACATCTCGTGTTTGGAATAAGGTTCACGTGAAGGGCTGATTTAGTAAATTTCTTTCATGGAAAAGAATATTTGGTTGCTAGTGCTCGAGGATTGCATCCAACTAAAGTATCATATCATTTGCTTTAATTTTTCTTTTCAACTAAAGTATCATATCAAAGATTATAAGATCTCTCCTACTTGGCTCCTACAAGCCTTAATTTGTTTTAAGTTTTTAGTGTGACCGTGAGAGAGAGGGGGAAGCGAAGACGACCGATGATGGTGAGTCTGGGCTACCACCGCGACAGGAGGCGAAGTGGAGGCATCGTGGGCACGGTGTCAAGATGGTAGGGGATAAGAATTTCACCAATGGAGAGAGATATGACATCCGTAATGACGACATTGAAGATAGGCAGCGATGGAGAGAGATTGCTGCTCGAGGCGGTGCAGGATGGAGGAGAGAGATTCCATTCAGAGTACGTTACGTTGTGGGACGCATGGCGGAGTTGGAGAAAAGAGGCAGAGAGAGTAGAAAATAAAGAGTACCAGGATTTGTTTGGTTTGTGGGATGAGGAGTGAAAAAAGTACGGCCACCAAAAAAAAACCTCATATTGGATTAAATTTTTTATAAAAATATAAAAAAATAATTTTTATATTTAAATAAAATTTTTATATTTTATAAAAAATATATAAGATATTAAAAAATCTAATTTCTATCGATTGGGAATTAAGGTTATCTGGCATGAAAAACTAAATCCAAAATCATATTCCCATGTTTGGTATGAAAAGTGGATAAAACAGATATGAAAAAATAAATGGTAGATTTCATATCTATTTTTCTTAAAAAGAAGGTAAAACAAATACCCTTACAAAGATGATAATTATTTTTTCATGCTAGATTGCCGAGTAGTAGTAATATGAAAATATCATTTCTTGATAGAAATCCCCTCATCTATATTATATTAATTATATCAATATATATTATATTAGTATATTATAAATATATCAATATATTGATTAATAATATTCATAATATATTTAATATATCTATTGATAAATATTAATTATTAACTAACAAATATTTATTAATTATCAATAAATCTAACTTAGGATTTATTAATAATTAATATATTTATTTATATAACAAAACTTACTAAAATTTATTAACCATAGAAAATATTTTTTTAATATATGTATAATTAATTTTAAAATATTTATTCACTCATATAAATTTATTTTAATATTTGAAATAGTCAATATTAATAGTGGTTATCTTATTGGGCCATAAATGACCAATACATGAGAAAACATTATTATCTAAATTGTTTATTTAAGAGTATTATAAAAAAATTGATAATATTATCATATAAGGTAGTCTCCGATCAAGAATAGCAATCTTTTTTGCTATTTTTTTGAGTAATTTTTCTCTAGTGCAACGCTATTGAGAAAGCTTAAGATTCAGCAGTGGGGCGCTCTATCGTGGAAGTAATGGCCTTGATCTTTCAAATCTAAATTGTTGATAAAACTCCAAAATAGCATTTTCTTTTGACCCAATCTTTTTTTTCTCCTTATCATTCGGACACATAGGCTCCTACGCGGGCCAGCTAGCATTCAAACACTACATCTATTGTTCCAATAAATGCTGCTATTTTCTTAAAAAAAAATTGAATCTAAGGGTAGTGTTCTAAGCTTAAAATCACATCACTTAAAAGAAGGAACACCCACATATATAACCAGTCTCGGGAGAACACAGTGGTGGGGCGTGTCGGTCGGCCGCTGCCCACACTAAGCCTTTCCACGCTTTGGCTGCCGACCTTGGCAATACCGATGGATTTGCTGATCGAAACTCCTTGAGATCTTTGTACAAGGATCGGGATTACTGGCTGCAGCTTATCCCGAGGCTTGCACAAGAAGATCGGTAACCTTGGAATCCTTGTCCAAGGATCGAGATTACTAGCTGCAGCTTATCTCGATGATTGCACAAGTTGAATCAACATACAAGCACGAACAATAAGAGAAAAGATTGTTGGCTCGATTCCAAATAAAACAAGAACATTCTAGTGGGGGATTGATTTATCCCGACACTAGCCCAATCTAGCGGGGATTGGTTTATCCTGTAGGGTTTTGGTATGATGTGGGGGCGCAGCGGAAGCTAGGAATTTCAAAAATTTCTTAATAAAATCTCGTAACATAAAACCTTTATAAGCCAAGATCACCTTAATGGTAGCAATCAAATAATATTAATATAAATGTAAGACTAGAAGAATACCTGTAACGCTAAATCCAAATTTAGAGAGTTTCCACGAGGCGTCCAAGTGTCCGCCCTCCAACAGTGATCCACACAGGAACAGTGATCTTGATCCTTGATGCAGAATTCTTCCAAAGAACTCTAATGGCTTGCTTTCTTTCCTTTCTAATTTTCTTCCTTTTTCTAAATCTCCTTCTAAGCTATTTGTCCTAAAGAAGACCTCCTTGTCTTGGCTTAGGACAACCTAAGAGAGAGATATTAGAAAGAAAGAAGACTTGTAAGAAAGAAGGGATAAGAGAGAGAGAGTTGGATTGAATGAATAAATCATCGGGAGCACTCCTATTTATAGATGGCGTGGGGATGCATCGTTGCCATCCATTCATGCATCAAGGGGAGCGTGAGAACCAAGAGAAGCGCCTCCTAATGAGAAGGCATATCAAAAGAAGTTAGGATAAGATGAAGCGCTTATGATATGGCGCTTCATCCTTATCCATTCCCTAGTGGGGCCTCTTCATGAGGCGCCTTTCTTTCTCACGCCATCATATGAAGTCCCTTGATCATGCCATCAATCCCTTTCCATGATGCGCCATCACATGATCCAATGGCCATGATTGAAGGCGCCATCAAAGAGGAGAGTTATGTCATCATCCAACGGTGGAGATCATGATCTAATGGCTAGGAATGCATGCGCCATCATGCTTGATCCTTCTCATCATCCAATGATGATTCAAGGGCTCTAGTCCAAGGCTCCTCATCATGATCCCATTATGTCTTCATCCACTGGCTGATAAAGATCAAATGGTCATGATTAAAGGCCCTATCTAACCAATCCAATTGGGTTCAAACCAACTCACCATTATGTCTTCATCCAACGGTAGATGAAGATCTAATAGTCAAAAATGAATATGTCATTAAATCTAATCCAATTAGATTCAAACCAAGCCAATTAGGTGCCAACTCTTGGCTAACCCATATTAGGATATGATCTAATCAAATTAGATCAATCAAGAATCATATTCGAATCCAATTCGAATCAGAAGATAAGGTTTGTAATATGTGCTAGCATGTTCATCTTGCAAACATGATCTAATCTAATTAGACCCTTAATCAGTTTCCTTGTGTGTGATCCATTGGGTTCCATACCTAGCCAGTAGTAGGTGCAGGTGCAAGTTGACTTAACTTGATTAGAACTCTTCTAATCGATTTAGGTCCAAACTACGCGAACCCGAACATAACAATTAGAACTCTTTCTAATTGATGATCAAATTAAATCCTTTAATTCGATCAAACCTACAAGACAAGATTGACGTCTAGCAACGTATCATGCCTACCCGGTGGATATGGAATATGGTGGAAATATCAAATATACCCATCAGTGGCAAGTTACCGTGCAATTCAATCCTTCAATCAAACTTCATCCCGAATATGTATATGAGTATGGATCTATGTCAAACTCAATTACATATTCATGCTTCTCTCAATCTTCTAATGATAATTCGAATAATGAAATATTAGAATTTTTTTCTAATTTTCATTCTACTTTGATCACAGATTTTCTAAATTATCATATGATTAGAGCAAGTAGTGATTGATTCCTTGTTGACCTACTCATAATCTTCGTACATAATTCACCATATCCGGAAGACCTCGTGCACAACTTATTGTCATGAATGAGAGTAAACTAAAACATGGATTCATGTGCACAAGATACCATGGTGATCTCAGGTCAAAGGATTAGTTGCATAACTCCTACTAAGAGAATCATCTTTAGACATGTAAGTAAGACTCCATAAGATATTCTTTTGGCAGGTCAATTCAGTGAACTCATACCTCTAATGAGCATCCACATCTTTGTATTAGTATCTCTACACAAGTGATTGTGAGATCAATTACTCTCTCCATCGAGCAAATATAAGATGTGCCAGTCTTTCCGGTAATATTGATCCTCGACTCAATGTACCAATGACTGGAAATACTTAAGATTAGGATTTTAGGGTTTTAGGTCTCACTGATATGATCTCATCATAGCCCTAAAACCATTGCCCTAATCTAAGGAATTCATCACAAATATAAGACACAGCATATGATGAAACACAACATCTTTATTTATTATAAAATGACATGTACATGATTTGGAAAATCAAAAGAAATTTCTTTGCAATACAGATTGTGATTGGCTTGTAGAGCATCTATTCTTTCAATCTCCCACTTGCACTAAAGCCAATCGCCTTTAAATTTTAACCCCATACTATCGAGGTGGCGATCAAACTGCTGCTGTGGTAGAGCTTTAGTGAATGGGTCTGCTAGATTATTCTTTGTATCTACTCGTTTAATGGCTATGTCTTGTCTCTCGACAATCTCTCGAATGAGGTGGAAGCATCTTAGAATATGCTTGAATTTATGATGAGATCTTGGTTTCTTCGCTTGAGCAATAGCTCTAGTGTTATCACAATAAATTGGGACTGGTTCAGCAATCTCAAAAACTACTTTCAACTCAGAGATGAACTTCTTCATCCAGACAGCTTCCTTAACGGCTTTACTCACAACAATGTATTCTGCCTCAGTAATTGAGTCAGCTACAGTTTGCTGTTTGGAACTCTTCCAGCTCACTGCACCACCATTTAGGGTAAAGACATATCCTGAAGTGGACTTGCTATCATCTGGATTTGACCGAAAACTAGAATCAGAAAATTCTTCTAGTTTTAACTCAGATCCTCCATATACTAGAAAAACATCTTTAGTCATTCTCAAGTACTTAAGAATGTTTTTCACAGCTTTTCAATAATCCTCTTCTGGATCAGTCTGAAATCTGCTTGTTATGCCCAAGGTATAAGCAGCATCAAGCCTGGTACATAGCATAGCATACATAATCGATCCTATACTGCCGAAGCATAGGGAATAGAATTCATTCTATTTCTCTCTTCAGGTGTCTTCGGTGACATCTTCTTAGAGAGATGTATGCCATGACTAATAGGCAAGTAACCTCTTTTACTTTCCTCCATGCTGAATCTTTTTAGCATATTGTCTACGTACCTAGACTAGGACAAGCCAAGCATCCTTTTAGATCTATCCCTATAGATCTTTATCCTGAGTATATAGGATGCTTCTCCCAAGTCTTTCATGGGAAAGATTTTTGATAGCCAAGTCTTGACCGATTGTAACATAAAAATGTTATTTCCAATAATTAGTATGTCATCTACATACAATATTAAGAAGACAATGACACTCCTACTAGTCTCTTATACACATATGGTTCATCCACATTTTGATAAAACCAAACTCTTTGACTGTTGTATCAAAATGGATGTTCCAACTTCTCGACGCTTGCTTTAATCGATAAATGGATCTCTTAAGCTTGCATACTTGATTTGCTCTCCCACTTGAGACAAATCCTTCTGGCTGTGTCATGTAAACTTCCTCCTCAAGATGACCATTAAGGAAGGCAGTTTTAACATCCATCCGCCAGATTTCATAATCATGATATGCAGCTATTGCAAGCATAATTCGAATAGATTTGAGTATAGCTACTGGTGAAAAAGTTTCATCATAATCAATTTCTTGCTTTTGCCTGAAATCTTTTGCCACCAATTTAGCCTTGTAGGTTTCTACTTGGCCATCTGCTCCAATCTTTTTCTTATAGACCCACTTGCAACCTATAGGGTTTATACCCTCTGATGCATCAACCAAAGTCCATACTTGGTTGGTGTACATTGAGTCTCTCTCGATTTTTCATGGCCTCTAGCCATTTGTCAGAGTCCCAACTTATGATAACTTCCGAATAGATCAGAGGATCATCATTCTCAATGATGCCGGTTTTATTATTCTCAATGATAAATCCATACCTCTCAGGTGCTCTTCGCACTCTATCTGACCTTCGGAGAGGAGATGTGTGTTGTGGTTGTATCTCATCCATGGGTACATCTGGTCGAGGAATATCTTGTGTCTTTATTTATAGGTCTTGAACTTCTTCAAGTTCAATTCTTCTATCTTTGCACTTTTCAAGAAAAAACTCTTTCTCCATGAAAATGGCATGCCTACCTGCAAAATCTTTTTGTTCGATAGGATGATAGAAGAGATATCCTATACTATCTTTAGGATAACTTACAAATATACATTTATCTGATCTAGCACTTAGCTTGTGTCCAAAATTTCTTTTGACATAAGCTTGACAGATCCATATCTTAAGATACTTATATTGCCCAAGGTGACAACCCAAGAGGAGGGGTGAATTGGGTTTTCTAAAAATTATGTTCCCTAATTTTTACTTTGAATTGAATGCAGCGGAATGATAAGATGTTATTTACTTAAGCTCTAGGCAATTACAAGTAAAGTAGTGGAAAATTAAGCTAGAGCAATTATACTATGGCTTTACGGTGCAATTGATCTAAAATTAACTTATAGTTGCATGATCAATTTTAATCTATGTGTATGATAAGAATGGAGAGGAAGCTAAGCAAATTCTAAACAATCACTTATAACTCTATAGAAAACAAAGCTAGAGATATTACATAATCAAGTACGAATGTAAGGCAAGAAATACACGAGATAAGGCATCACAAACACAAAGATGTATAGTGGTTCGGTGCACCCCAGCACCTACATCCACTCCCCAAGACCTCTTGGAAATTTCACTATAATCCCTCAGATTACAGCCGGTTGTTTTACAAGCTCACAACCCAACTTGTTGTTTTGCGAGATCACAACGAACTCGGTCGGTTTTCACAGGCTCACCGACTAGAACCAACCGAATGTTTTCCCGGGTTCACAATCAAACCCAGTTGGTTTTTCCAAAGGCTCACCAACCACAACCTTACAACGATTGTTTTCCGGGTTCACAATCAACCCAGTTGATTTTCCCAAAGGCTCACCAACCACAACCTTACAACGTTGGTTTTCCCTTTGGCTCACCAACAAACCTTAACCCCTTGATTCATCCCTTGATTGAATCAAGTTACAAGATATTAGAACAAGAGTTTAAATCAAATACAAGCTTCTCAAATAAGCAAATATAGCAAATATAAACAAGTAAAGTAAAGAGAAGAAGCCCTCAAACAAATTTGTAGATGAAGGAACTCGGCTTCTTCTTTACTTGACCCTCTTCTGATTTTGCACGAAGTAGAGGATCACCGAGGCAGCACACAGTTGGAGAGGAAGCTTTGCGATTCACTTGGATGTTCTTCTTCTCTCTCTTTTACTTTGAATGGCCCTTTTGTGCTTTTGGGAGATTTTCCTTGTAATCTCTTTGAAATCTCTTTCCTAAATGTTCTCTCCCACTTCCATAACTTCTTCCCTAGCTCTCCCCTTGATTTTATAGCTTTGGATGGCGTGGGAACAAAAATCTAGCCATTAGAGACAAAAATAGAGCCGTTGGAGTCAAGAAAAAACTAGCCGTTACGCCTCCCAGCGTGCTGGAGTCGACTCGGCTGAAGTAGGAGTCGACTCAAGCACTGTAGCACTGAAAATCAACTCTATGTTTTTTGTCTGTTTGCAGTCCTGGAGTCGACCTGCAGTCTCGGAGTCGATCTCGGAGTCGACTCGAGCACTGTAGCACTGAAAATCAACTCTCTATTTTTTGTCTGTTTGCAGTCCTGGAGTCGACCTGCAGTCTTGGAGTCGATCTTAGAGTCGACTCGAGCACTGTAGCACTGAAAATCAACTCTCGATTTTTTTTTGTCTGTTCTCAGTCAGAGTCGACTCGTAAAGTTCGGAGTCGACTCGAGCACTGTTCCTTGAAACTCCAGAGTGCCAGAGTCGACTCGAGGACTATTCTTTTGAATCTTTCTTTGAATTTGCTCCTCCAACTTGAATCCTTTGAACTTGAAACTTGGGCCAATAAAGTGTAGCTTTCTTCCAACTTTTCTTGAGAGCTTTTGAGGCCTTCTTGTATTTTTCCAACTTGCTATGTTCCTTGCAAAACAAATTATCTTTCTTCTTGCAACACAAACATTAGTATTTATACTTCAAGGTTTTGTGATCATCAAAATCAATCTTTAAATCAATCTTTGGGTCATCAGTCTCCCCCTTTTTGATGATGACAAAACTTGGAGTATATGCAATATAAAATATATTGTGTTCTAGAAGTAATGCATAGCTAAGTTGTTTGAAGTAGAAAATATATATCTTTAAAATATACTTCATGATAATGCTTTAGATTTAAACACATAAAGTATTATGAGCATATACTTAGATATTTCTCCCCCTTTTTGACAACATCAAAAAGATAGTGAAACATTAAGCACAAAGATAAGAATACTCAAATATTTCTTTTTCTTATTGTACTCTGATTTGCATGTCAAATTATCGCAAAAATATGAATCATATAACTCAAGGCAATAATGTTAGAAAAAGATTAATGAGCATAGATCAGAGCCAATTATAATGAGAACACATCGAATGTGGTTCCAAAGATAGTTTTCAAATCAAGTGTAGGTGGAATCTTTCTCAAGTTAATTCAAGAAGTACCAAGAATGATATTCAAAGAAAGCACGAATGAAAATCTAACCCTTCTTTAATAATAAGTATGAAAGCTTGTTCATTTAAGATCTTTTGCCCAATATATTAAGTATTTTAGCAACATGAGAGCAATTGGACTAATTTTCAGAGTATAAGAACAAAACTTTTTAAAAAATATATATATAACATCATGTTGGATCATTAATTTTTAATGGCTTCAAAGTTCTTTCATGAAAAAAAAATTGTGGCATACATATCAAAATATGAATTCATGAAATTTATGATATATCTTAGAGCATACATAAAATACAAAGCTTTGAAAGTTCTTTTAGAGTTCTTTTAAAGACTTTCTTTTATTCCTTAAAAAATAAGCACAATTTGATACATAAAAATATGAATTGGCACTAAATTGAAGTTCTAAAGAGCAAGCCAATTAGGACTCATTAGTGAATTCCAAAATAGATTTTCTGAGAGATACTCAAGAAAATTCAACACATTATTCTCCCCCTTTTTCATTAAGTTAGAGGCTCTTAAGATCAACTGTTTGAATTGCAATTTAGTTCATGATTTATGCATAAGATATATTAACCAAATAACAAGCCTCAAGGTGTATCATAAAGATTTTCAGATTTAAATTTCAGATGATACATATTGGAGAGTATTAGGATCACTTTTCATTTAGTATTCTTTCTCTCTCCTTTAGTTATAGATTTATGCGATTAAGTTCCATAAGATCTCTCCATCTGAAATTTTCTTTCTTCCCCTCAATTGATCATTCCATTTAAGAGTTTAGAATTTGAAGATAATGTTCAATAAAATTGTCAATCTCGAAAATATATTTTCTATAAGTTTCAGCTTATTTTCATAAGACTCAAGGTTTGAGATAAGACAACCTTTATAGAACTCATCTCAAGGTATAAACTTATTATATAATTAAAGCAAGTCTTGCAATATAAGGAGGTTCATCAAAATCAATCCATAACGTATAGAAGATATTTATCAAATGGACGTGATATTTTGCATTTAGATTGAATATCCAAAGCTCCCCTTCAAAAGATGCATTCTTCTTTAATCATTCTTTTCTTTGTTGAATTTCAGATTTTGATGATAAGCGTGAATAGAACTGAAATTCTATGATATCGAGAATGTAGAGTGATCTAGAATTATTCAAAATTTGTACCAATTACTCTTTCTAATCCTTCAAGAACAAGTTATGCTTTCTCTAAATCTTTGAGAAAATGTATAGAAATATTAATCAGAAAATGATTCATTTGAAGCTCAAATTCTTTCAAAAGCATTTACATTTTCTTTCTTTTAAGAATCATTTGAGTGAGCTGAAATGTTTCTAGACTTAAGATCATTCACTCTTTTAATAATATATATATATATATTTTGATGGAAGTCTTTAATAATGTAGGAGAGAAAAACATATAGATGATCATTGAAGTATATATATTTATAGAACTCAATTTCTTAATCATAGTTTTTCAGCAATGTATACATGAAGCACAATAAATCTTTTTAATATCAAAATAAAATCATATATTTAAAAATATTTGTTTGCAATCAAGATCATTGAAAGACACATCATTTAGACCAATATTAGTACACTTTAAGGATAAAAAAAGATATGTTTCGGATGCGTATCGAGACAATCAACCAAGGCGTCAAAATTAATTCTGTTTTTCTTATGTTAAAATTTTCATTTAGAAATCATATTGAGTTATTCTCCTGAATGACGCGATCATTGAAGCATATAACTAAGGTTACAAAGATGTAATGATATAAGCATTTTTAAGTTAAGTTTAAGCTTTTATACAAAATCAGATTCTGAATTTTCATAAGAATTTTCAAGAAGGCTTTCAAAATTATAATTTGAGATATGTATCTTCTACATTATAGCTCATCTTAAATCACTAAGATTGAAAACACATATTTCAATAACATTAGAGCACTTTCAGAATCTTTGTATTTAATATTGAGTTTCGATACAAAATGGAGGATATTTTAACAAGTATTAGGACATTATGTATCAAAGTTAGGCAAGTAGAAAGATAGATCAAGATCAATTCATTTTGCCTAAATAGAAATATTCTTCTCTTCTTCTTTTTGTAAATCTATTTAACTTTCAAAGATAATCGTGAATGATAAAACTGAAAATTCTTTTTAATATTACTTATAAAAAAAACTTTATGTAGTATTTCAAACATTCAAGCATTGGAACACAAGTTAGTTTGAGGCAAGGGTGAAGCAAAGACTTGTGAGCAAAGTTAAGACATATTCCTAGTTAAGACATATTTCAATCAACTTATCCAAGCATGGAGTATTACAAAATATTGAGAACCCATAATTCAAAACATCATGCCACATGCAAAATATATTATGTGTTAAGTCATGCATTAAAATATTAAGAACAAGCATGTCAAGGATCAAAATCAATTCTTTTCAAATAAACTTCCCCTATTTAAATATAATCTTCCACTAATTTCATCCTTAAGGTGTGTTTCCAAGTGATTAAAACTTGACTTGATTCTTCTTATATACTTTCATTTACTTTGTCATTCATTTCCTCATTTTTTTTTGAATTTCTTTTCTTAACCAATTAACGAACATTTTGATATCGTTTTTCGTTTTTACTTTCTTATGTTCTATACTCGATTTGCTCCCTATCCGGTGGAGTTGGAAGGGGCACGAGGTACTGCCACTAGCCTCCTTCTTGTGCCGTCCCTAATATACCCTACACCGAATAGTTGGGTCAAATAGTGCCGGGTACTACCACTAGCCTTCCCATTGGCACCATCCCTATGATGAGCAATATAGAAAGGTTAAAAGATTTACTTCAAACTCCTCCTGTTTAATTGTAATTAATTACGGATTTTATTTCTTTCAAAAGAATGCTCACACAAGTCTCACAAATGTGCCGAATATATTATGCTTGTTTTGCTTTTCCTTAAGATTGGAGTATTTGCCTTCACTTAGATTTTACTTCTCTTGAATAATGTTCATTGTCTTTTCTTTATCTCTCTTTCTTTTTGTTATTCTCAAGTAATTTACATGAAAGAGCAGAATAAAGAAATAATCAAATGTATCATAAAGAGGTATATCATGCAAACAACATTTTCATTATGCTCAAGAATTCATAGCTTTTCACAAGTCATTTTAAATCAAAATTTTAAGCATATACTTGTGTATTTCATGGTTATGATATAGGCAAAGATATATTTTAGTTTGGGCAAACCATGAAACAATTTCTAAAAGTATAAGTCAATCAATACATGATATCAAAAATTAATAATTAAAGATTTTAATCATGCCATAATAAGATTTAAGTTATTGACTTTGCTCAGTTAATTTATGAGAGAGGTATCTAGAATTACCAATTCATTCTGCATTCTTCAGTCAAATACCTACTAGATTTCTTATGTGTAAACTTTTGGCTGAAGAAGGTCCCCTTTCTTGTTTGCATGTGAATGTTTATTGTATCTTATGTGAAGGTGTCCTTCAAGCTGAAATCTATCATTTTCTTGCTTAAGCATTGTGCATTATTAACAAAATCTTTTTCTTTCTTGAAGGAAAGTTATTAGTTTCTTCAAGATACAAAACGTTCATACAACATATTTTTTTTAACTAGGTAACTCAACATAAGATATGACAATAATTGAATGTTGAGTCACTTTACTCAAGAGATTGCCTAAATATAAGCAAACACATGTCACTTGAACTAAAGAGATAGTTTCATTAACCAAGAAGGTTCAAGGACAAGCATGTGAAGCAATAGGAAGATTTATCAAGGTCAAATCAATTTTTTATTTTCAGAATCAATTTAGCTTAGATTCTATTTGTTAGATGTATGCCCTAGAAGCAAATTTTGGCTGACACATTATTAATTCTAGGACATAATTTGTACTTGACTTTATTATTATTGAATAAATGAAAGGCATCTTTTTCATTCATATTGTTATTGTGTCTATGAATCGTCCAAGGAATTAATAAGATGATGATGCATATTCTCAAGAGTTGAGAATTTGAGCCATGTATCATTAGTGATTAATTTATAAACGCTCCTGATCGATGGATCATCACGAGGACGATGATCGATCCGATGAGATCAGTGCACACATTACTTTCCCTAAAGATGGACGAGACTCGAGTCCACGGTGTGGAGACACTGAAGTAATAGTGCAGGTGCTTGTTAGAGAACAAGGGTACTGAGCGTGACTAATACAAAAAGTCACTTGGATGTCTATCCACTCGTCAGTGACTTGCTTGATGTTGCAGTAGTGTGACTGGTTCTTTGACCTGCGGTGCTTCGGCCACTCACAGTGAGGTTATTGTAGTTTGACTATACACATACATGGTCTCTAGCCATATGGGTCCATGCAGTGTAGATTGGCTGCAGTAGGTTCACTGTAGGAGTAGGATATGCACCTATAAGGAATCTATCGACCTTGATAGATAAGGAGAGATCCTATGTGATTTATAAGACTGAGTTTGTAAGACCTCGGCCGGGGCAGATTGCACAGTGGAGAAAGAGTTCTCCGCTCTCGAACTTAAGTTGAATAAATCTTGACATATGACAGGCGATGGGGTTTGACGAGTTCTCCATGACCTCCGCCCTGTAGGGATCCACGATAGTAGGACTGTATCACACGATAACTGCACCTAGAGGTTCATCATTCTATTCTACTGGGTAGCCACTACATGCTGCTAGGTGTCACTGGTGGATGGTGGGACTCACAGGGATTATCTCGATGATCGATAAACCCTAATGAGTAGACTTGGAATTGTTCCAATCCATTGAAAGGAGTTTTCAATGATATTGTGATAGAGATCACAATATATCTCACTACCAGTCAGAGTAGAACCTATGGGGTCACACACATAAGAAGCACTGACCGATCCGATGGTTGAATCGTGATTAGGAATCACAAGTAATCAATTCGATTGATAATAAGTTGAAGAAGAAACAGAGGAAATTAATTAATTGGACTTGAAACAAGAGTCCTACTTGGAGTAGGATTCCTAGAGTTCTAATTGGATTAGGACTGGGATTCCTACTTGGACTGGGATTCCTACTTGGAGTAGGACTAGGATTCCTACTTGGAGTACCCTGCGTTGGATGAAGGAAGGGTGGAAGAAAAGAGCCGCCAACACCTTGGACCTTTGCTCTCCTTGCTTGCGGCTGAACCAAGGGAAGGGGAGAGGGTGGCCACGGCACAAAGAAGAGGATTACTCCTTGGGATGCCCTAGCTGCCGCCCTCACCACTTTTTAAAGCATGAAGGGCTCCTACAAGTTAGGAGCCCTTGATTGCTTTCCAAGAGGGGCGCCGGCCCCTCTTGTGTTGCCGCACCAAGGAGGAGAAAGGGGAGGGGCGTGAGCCCCTCCCTTGTGTGTTGCCCTAATCCTCATCTAATGAGGATTGGGTGGCCCTAATGTGGTCAAGCCCTAATCCAATTAGGCTTAGCCCAAGGGTGAACCAATTTGGATCCAATCTAGGTAAGTCCTAATCCAATTAGAACTTAAATCAATTTTGACTCAATTGAACTCTTCAATCCTAATCCAATTAGGAGTCTTATTGATTTATTAGATTAATAATTAATTGTGACTTAAGAAACCCTAATCCAAATTAGGACATATTTAATTTTAGTCCTAATCCAATTAGGACTCTTATTTGAATTCGAAGTCCTAATCCAATTAGGTCTTCTAGGAATCCTATTCCAAGTAGGAATCCAATTTTAATTCAAAACTCCTAATCTAATTAGGATTGTAGGAATCCTATTCCAAGTAGGAATCTCAGTCCTACTCCAACTAGGATTTCCAGTCCTAATCCAATTAGGACTCTAGGAATCCTACTCGAAGTAGGACTCTTGTTTCAAGTCCAATTAATTAATTTCCTTTGTTCCTTCTTCAACTGAATATCAATCGAATTGATTACTTGTGATTTCTAATCACGATTCAACCATCGGATCGGTCAATACTTCTAGTGTGTGTGACCCCATAGGTATACTAGAAGAGGATACCGAGGAAATATTCCTAGTGGGAGATAGGGATCACATACAGAATCCCAAAACCTACAACGAGGCGATATCTGATGTCGATTCTGAGAAATGGTTGGAAGCTATGAAGTCGGAGTTAGACTCCATGCATTCCAACCAAGTCTGGACCTTAGTAGACCCACCAGAAGGTATTGTACCTATTGGATGCAAATGGATCTACAAAAGGAAGATAGGTTCGGATAGAGGGGTAGAGACCTATAAGGCAAGGCTTGTGGAGAAAGGGTATAGTCAGCGCGAAGGCATTGACTATCAGGAGACCTTTTCACCTGTAGCCATGCTAAAATCCATCCGAACATTGCTTGCCATTGCAGCATTTCATGATTATGAAATCTGGCAGATGGATGTGAAAACTGCTTTCCTGAATGGATATCTTGATGAAGATATCTATATGGAACAGCCTTTGGGTTTCACTTCCAGTGATGGAGATCACAAGGTCTGCAAGCTGCAAAGGTCCATCTATGGACTAAAGCAAGCATCTCGGAGTTGGAACACTCGTTTCGATGACATAATCAAAACGTTTGATTTCATCAAAAACGAAGAGGAACCGTGTGTTTACAAAAAGGTTAGTGGGAGCGCTGTCGTATTTCTCGTACTGTACGTGGACGACATCCTACTGATAGGGAATGATATTCCCATGCTAACCTCGGTCAAGGTCTGGTTGTCAAAAGAATTCTCCATGAAAGACCTTGGGGAAGCATCCTATATTTTGGGAATAAAGGTCTATAGAGATAGATCTAAAAGGATGCTTGGCCTTTCACAGAAGATGTACGTAGAGGAGGTGCTGAAGAGATTCAGCATGGAAAACTCCAAGAGGGGTCTCTTACCCCTAAGGCATGGAATTCATCTCTCCAAGAAAATGTGCCCCAACACATCTGAAGAGATTCAACGCATGAGCAAGATTCCCTATGCATCGGCAATAGGGAGCCTCATGTATGCCATGCTATGCACACGACCTGATATAGCCCTTGCTGTGAGTGTCACAAGCAGATATCAGTCGAATCCAGGTGAAGAACACTGGACAGCTGTGAAGAATATTCTTAAGTACTTGAGAAGAACTAAAGATTTATTCTTGGTTTTTGGAGGATCATCAGAGTTAAAGGTAGAAGGATACACAGATTCAGACTTCATGACTGATGTCGATGACAGGAAGTCAACATCTGGATATGTGTTCTTGTGCAATGGTGGTACGGTCAATTGGAAGAGTTCTAAACAACCGATCATTGCTGATTCTACTATGGAAGCTGAATACATCGCCGCCTCTGAAGCTGCTAAGGAAGGCTTCTGGTTCAAGAAATTCATTACAGAGTTGGACGTGATGACATCAGATGCCATAACACTCCACTACGATAATAATGGCGCCATAGCCCTTGCTAAGGAGCCAAGGTCTCATCAGAAGTCCAAGCACATAGAGCGGCGCTTCCATCTCATATGCGACTATGTTGAGAAGAAATATGTAGAGGTGCAGAGAGTAGACTCCGCGGATAACGTGGTAGACCCGTTCACTAAGCAGCTAAGTCAGCAAAAGACTGAAGCCCACCTTGAGAAGATGGGGCTTAGATATATGACTGATTGGCTTTAGTGCAAGTGGGAGATTGTTAGATGTATGCCCTAGAAGCCAATCTGGCTGACACATTATTAATTCTTAGGACATAATTTTGTACTTGACTATTTATTATTGAATAAATAAAAGGCATCTTTTCATTCATATTATTTATGTGTCTATGAATCGTCCAAGAAATTAATAAGATGATGATGCATATTCTCAAGAGTTGAGAATTTGAGCCATGTATCATTGGTGATTAATTTCTAAATGCTCTTGATCAATGGATCATCACGAGGACGGTGATCGATCCGATCAGTACACAGATCACTTTCCTTCTGGATGGACGAAACTTGAGTCCACAGTGTAGGGACACTGGAGTGATAGTGCAGGTGCTTGTTAGAGAACAAGGGTACTGAGCGTGACCAAGACAAGAAGTCACTTGGATGTCTATCCACTCGTCAGTGACTTGCTTGATATTGCAGTAGTGTGACTGGTCCTTTGACCTGCGGTGCTTCGGCTACTCACAGTGAGGTTATTGTAGTTTGACTGCACACACACATGGTCTCTAGCCATATGGGTCCATGCAGTGTAGATTGGCTGCAGTAAGTTCACTGTAGGAGTAGGGTATGCACCTATATGGAATCTATCGACCTTGATAGATAAGGAGAGATCCTATGTGATTTATAAGACTGAGTTCGTAAGACCTCGGCCGGGGCAGTATGCACAGTGGAGAAAGAGTTTTCCACTCTCGAACTTAAGTCGAATAAATCTTCACATATGACAGACGATGGGGTTTGATGAGTTGTCCATGACCTCCGTCCTGTAGGGATCCACGATAGTATGACTGTATCACATGATAACTGCACCTAGAGGTTCATCATTCTATTCTACTGGGTAGCCACTACATGCTGCTAGGTGTCACTGGTGGATGGTGGGACTCACAGGGATTATCTCGATGATCGATAAATCCTAATGAGTAGAGTTGGAATCGTTCCAATCCATTGAAAGGAGTTTTCAATGATATCATGATAGAGATCATGATGTATCTCACTACCAGTCAGAGTAGAACCTATGGGGTCACACACACTAGAAGTATTGACCGATCCGATGGTTGAAAAGTGATTAGGAATCACAAGTAATCAATTCGATTGATAATAAGCTGAAGAAGGAACAAAGGGAATTAATTAATTGGACTTAAAACAAGAGTCCTACTTGGAGTAGGATTCCTAGAGTCCTAATTGGATTAGGACTGGGATTCCTACTTGGACTGGGATTCCTACTTGGACTGGAAATCCTATTTGGAGTAGGACTAGGATTCCTACTTGGAGTAGGATTCCTATAATCCTAATTAGATTAGGAGTCTTGAATTAAATTTGGATTCCTACTTGGAGTAGGATTCTTAGAGTCCTAATCGGATTAGGACTTCAAATTCAAATTAGAGTCCTAATTGGATTAGGACTAAAATTGAACAAATCCTAATTGGATTAGGATTCCTTAAGTCCTAAATTAATTATTAATCTAATGAATCAACATGACTCCTAATTAGATTAGGATTGAAGAGTTCAATTGAGTCATGGTTCATTCAAGTTCTAATTGGATTAGGACTAGCATAGATTGAACCCGATTGATTCATGATTTGGTTAATCCTAATTAGATTAGGACTAAACCATGAGAAGGGCACCTAATCCTCCTTGGAAGAGGATTGGGTTAACCAAGTAAGAGGGGCATAAGCCCCTCTCATCTTGATTAGGTGCGGCATGAAGAGAGGGGGCCGGCGCTGTTAGATGTATGCCCTAGAAGCCAATTTGGCTGACACATTATTGATTCTAGGGACATAATTTTATACTTGACTATTTATTATTGAATAAATAAAAGGCATCTTTTTCATTCATATTGTTTATGTGTCTATGAATCGTCCAAGAAATTAATAAGATGATGATACATATTCTCAAGAGTTGAGAATTTGAGCCATGTATCATTGGTGATTAATTTCTAAATGCTCCTGATCAATGAATCATCACGAGGACGGTGATCGATCCGATCAGTGCACAGATCACTTTCCTTCTGGATGGACGAGACTTGAGTCCACAGTGTAGGGACACTGAAGTGGTGCTTGTTAGAGAACAAGGGTACTGAGCGTGACCAAGACAAGAAGTCACTTGGATGTCTATCCACTCGTCAGTGACTTGCTTGATGTTGCAGTAGTGTGACTGGTCCTTTGACCTGCGGTGCTTCAGCTACTCACAGTGAGGTTATTGTAGTTTGACTGCACACATACATGGTCTCTAGCCATATGGGTCCATGCAGTGTAGATTGGCTGCAGTAAGTTCACTGTAGGAGTAGGGTATGCACCTATAAGGAATCTATCGACCTTGATAGAAGAGGAGTGATC
Source organism: Phoenix dactylifera (assembly GCF_009389715.1). Lineage (NCBI taxonomy): Eukaryota > Viridiplantae > Streptophyta > Magnoliopsida > Arecales > Arecaceae > Phoenix > Phoenix dactylifera. The sequence continues at coordinate 890,737 of NC_052392.1, forward strand.
CTATATGATTTGTTAGACTGAGTTCTAAGACCTTGACCAGGGCAGTAATATAAAGTGGAAAAAGAGTTTTTCACTATCGAACTCAAGTCGAATAAATCTTGACATATGACAGACGATGGGGTTTGACGAGTTGTCCATGACCTCCGTCCTGTAGGGATCCACGATAGTAGAATTGTATCACACGTTAACTGCACCTAGAGGTTCATCATTCCATTCTGCTGGGTAGCCACTACATGCTGCTAGGTGTCACTGGTGGATGGTGGGACTCATAGGGATTATCTTGATGATCGATAAACCCTAATGAGTTGAGTTGGAATCGTTCCAACCCATTGAAAGGAGTTTTCAATGATATTGAGATAGAGATCACAATATATCCCACTACCAGTCAGAATAGAACCTATGGGGTCACACACAATAGAAGTATTGACCGATTCGATGGTTGAAATCGTGATTAGGAATCACAAGAAATCAATTTGATTGATAAGAAGTTGAAGAAGGAACAAAGGGAATTAATTGATTGGACTTGAAACAAGAGTCCTACTTCGGGTAGGATTCCTAGAGTCCTAATTGGATTAGGACTGGGAATCCTAGTTGGAGTAGGACTGGGATTCCTACTTGGAATAGGATTCCTACAATCCTAATGAGATTAGGAACTTTGAATTAAAATTGGATTCCTACTTGGAGTAGGATTCCTAGAAATCCTAATTGGATTAGGACTTCGGATTCAAATAGAGTCCTAATTGGATTAGGACTAAAATTAAATAAATCCTAATTGGATTAGGATTTCTTAAGTCTAAATTAATTAATAATCTAATGAATCAACATGACTCCTAATTGGATTAGGATTGAAGAGTTCAATTAAGTCATGATTCATTCAAGTCCTAATTGGATTAGGACTAGCGTAGATTGAACCCAATTTGGCCAATCCTAATTAGATTAGGATTAAACCATGAGAGAGGCACCTAATCCTCTTTGGAAGAGGATTAGGTTAACCAAGTAAGAGGGGCATCAGCCCCTCTCCACATGGCTAGGGCGACATGAAGAGAGGGGGCCGGCGCCCCCTCTTTGGCAAATTGTCTTGGAGCTCCTAATTGTTAGGAGCTCCACTCCTTATAAAAGGAGGACTAGGGCCGGCCCCAAGGGAGCAGCTCTCTCTTCCTCCTCCAAGCCGTGGGCATCCTCATCCTCCCTTGTTTCAGCCGCAAGCAAGAGAGAAGCCAAAGAAAGGGTGGCGGCCTCCTTCCCTCCTCTTCCTCCATCCAACGCAGGGAGATAGAAAGAAGGCTGCAGGGGTTTGGATCTTCTTCCTCTTCTTCATCCTTCTTCTTCCTCCTCTCTAGTGCAATCAAGAGTTGATTGAAAGAGAGGACATCAGCCATCAAAGCTATCTCTGCAAGGGAGCTAGCACCCCGGTGAGATAGAAAGCTTGGATCGGATCCTGCTTCGTGTGGATACCCGTAGAGGCCGGACGTTTGAACGGCTTCAAGCGAACCCTCTTCCAAAACCACGAATTCAGATTTGCGGTGATCATCTACCCGCGCAAGGTGAAGATCTGATCTTCCTAATAGTTTTAAAAGTTTTAATTCTTACCTAATTACGAAAGGTCTCGAAACAACGTTCATGCGATGAACGTCGAACCCGTGCATGCCGATTCCGCTGCCATCTGAAAAATTTTTGAAATATCAGCGGCATGGGCGGGTTCCCAACAGTGGTATCAGAGCCTAGGCTTCGTAGATTAAGATAAGAATTAAATATCTAAAGGCTAATTAGATCTGAAAATTGAATGATCATGCATGCTGAAAAATTCTGCATGCAGATTTTTCAGGGGTGCTGATTTTTGCATGCTGATTTTTATGTGATAAAATGATGATTCTAATTACATTGTTAATGGGATTACAAAGTTTAGAATCATGATTAGCTTGATCAGCGACCTATGTCATGATACAATCAGTTAGTTTTCAGATCTGAAAATTATAATTGTTGCATACGGTGATGATCATAGGATTCAAACCCTTTTGGTATCAAATGTAATGACCTGCGATGTGATCTGCGATGTCATGTAATTTTTCAGATGCTTGCATGCATCTTATTTGATGTTTTGAGAGGCCTGCGTGCCTCCTAAAAGGAGATGTAATTTATTTTTATTTTTATTTTACATCTGGTTGTATTTCTGTGATGTGATGTACATCAACGATCAAGTTGAAGCAAAGGCATGAGATGAAAGGTGATCTAAGCGGTTGATGGCGATGGGATCAAGAGTTGATCAAGGATCGAATCAAGGAGGCTTAGAACCAATTCAAGAGTTGAAGACTACTTGATCGATTGATGTGCATGTGCTTGTAATACGACCTAATTAGAATCCATGATCATCACCTATTTAAAGTTTAACTTTATTTGATGCTGCGATTATAACTGCCTGTGATGTACCGTTTGCATGAGATGTGAATGCGAGTCGGGTAGATAGGTTTACATGTGATGTAGCAAACCCAATTGAGACCTAAATCAAAACCTCCTCAATCAAGTCGAGAGTGAACCGACATGAGCAAGTCATATTAGATTAATTGATCTAATTGGTGTCTAGGAAAGCATGAAAGGTGGTTACTTAATTAGGACCTTACTCTCTGAGTAAGGGGAGCCTCCCACCTGCTTACCTGGCCAATTGTTCGATTACCTCTTATGAAGGGCTCAAGTTGCAAACACTAAGACCTGATTAACCAATATTAAGTCAATAGGTCTTCCACTGTAGTAGAGCTGCTAAGGCCTTTCTGATGTTGATTTGTCTCGGCTGGACACAGTGGTCAAGTTGCATCGGGGGGCTGGACCTCTCTATAGACATGAGATGTTGTAGGGTAAAGGTGGGGTTGGGCACCAATAACTGTTAGGTGAGGACCCAATGACGACTTTATTCCTACGGTTATACGGTGGGTCTGACTTAACTAAGAAATGGGACCAATAACTATTAGGTGAGGTCTTCATGGCTTAGAGACCAAGTAACACTGCAACATGCTTGAGAAGCATTGTACAAGAGTTGTACACTCATCCATCTATGTGTCACCAATAACTGTTAGGTGAGGTGGCATGTAAATCGGTGGGACCGCAGTACCCATTAGAAACCCTAGTCGTGTGGGATTTCCGTTTCCCTACCAGGGGAGTGTGAGGGATTCGAGAAAATAGTGGGAGTTACATTTGTTCTAAAAGACCTTAGAACAGATTAGGATCAAGTACAAAAGTCTAACTAGAATCTTTACTCTCTACAGATACAATGTCGGCTTCAAACCCTTTGACCCGTATTCTTGAGACCAACCGACTGACCGGAGCCAATTACAAAGACTGGCTTAGAAATCTCAAAATTGTTTTGGACTGTGAGAAAATAGGCTACATACTCGATTCAGATATCCCCACACTACCAACACGTCCTACTGATGTTCAGCGTGAGATGCATAAAAAGTGGTTGGATGATGACATTAGAGTAAAATGCTATATGATGGCATCCATGTCTAATGAACTCCAATGCCAGCATGAAAATATAAAGACTGCTAGGGACATACTGGCACACCTGCAAGAGTTGTATGGTGAGCAGAGTCGCACAGCTCGTTTTGAAGTGTCCAAGAGGCTTTTCAAAGCGAAGATGCGCGAAGGGCAGTCTGTCCATGATCACGGTCTGACCATGATCAAGGACCTAGAGGAGCTTGAGAAGCTCGGTATGGACATGCACAAGGAATTACAAGTGGATTTGATCCTACAGTCACTTCCTGATTCATTTGGTCAGTTTATAGTAAACTACCACATGAATAAGATTGAATGCACTAAGACTGAACTAATCAACATGTTGGTAACTGCTGAGGGAGCCTTGAAAGGTTCAAGGGGCAATGTCCTTGCTGCTGAGTTGACTTCTGGTTCCAAGAGAAAGTCTACTTGGAAGAAAAAGAAGCCTGCTAAGAAGCAGAAGAAAGACAAGAAGCCAAAGAAGGAAGTTTAAAAGAAAAGTGCTAACGACAAAGGAAAATGTTTCCACTGCAATGTCGAAGGCCACTGGAAGAGAAACTGTCCTTCATACCTCGAGAGCCTAAAGAACAAGAAAGGTGACACACCTTCAGAAGGTATAGACTTGCTCATAATTGAAACTAATCTAACGGTTTCTTCTACTTCTAGTTGGGTTATAGATTCTGGTTCTAGTGCTCATCTGTGCACTACCATGCAGGGTCTAAAGAAAAGTAGAAGGCTGGCGGAAGGTGCGGTAACCCTTCGGGTTGGCAACGGGGCAAAAGTTGCTGCTGTGGCTGTGGGCACCTACCATCTGCGACTACCGTCTGGATTTAGTTTAATACTTAGAGACTGCTATTATGTACCTGTTGCTAGCAGAAATTTGATTTCTGTTTCATGTCTAGCACAGAAAGGTCATGTTTTTACATTTGACAAAGACTGCTGTTCTATTTATTTAAGAAATAAAATAGTCGCACGCGGTTTCATGATTGACAGTCTCTATCATTTACATATGGATGTATCTGTGAATGTTACGAGCAAGATGTGAGTGCCAAAGGATCCAAAAGATCCAGAGATGAGATAAACCAAAGATATTTGTGGCACCTCAGGCTTGGCCATATTGGAGAGGACAGAATGAACAAAATGGATAAAGATGGGCTTTTAGGCTCATTGACTTCCGAGTCATATCCAGTTTGTGAGTCCTGTCTTCAAGGAAAAATGGCAAGACTGCCCTTTGTAGGACATGGGGAGAGGACCACTGAATTACTTGCCCTAGTACATACAGATGTATGTGGCCCATTCGATGTGCTAGCCAGGGGACGTTATTCTTACTTCATTACCTTTACCGATGATTACTCACGGTATGGGTATGTGTATCTTATGAGACACAAGTCTGAGTCTTTTGAAAAGTTCAAAGAGTTCAAGAATGAAGTAGAAAAACAAACTGGAAAATCTCTTAAGGCTCTTCGATCAGATCGAGGAGGAGAATACCTTAGTGGAGAATTCCGGGACTATCTCAAAGAAAACGGCATAGTCTCACAATGGACACCTCCGGGTACACCTCAACTCAACGGGGTGTCAGAGAGGAGGAATCGGACCCTGTTGGACATGGTCAGGTCCATGATGAGCTTCACTGATTTACCTATGTTCCTTTGGGGAGATGCCTTACTCACAGCGATTTATTTATTGAATAGAGTTCCCTCTAAATCCGTTCCTACCACACCGTATGAGATATGGCATGGTAAGAAACCAAGTCTGGGTCATCTCAAGATTTGGGGATGTCCGGCCCACGTCAAGAGACTACAGGCGGACAAGTTAGAGGCTAGGACCATAAGTGCTCGTTTTATAGGATATCCTAAAGAGTCATTAGGATACAATTTTTACGTCTCAGTGGATCACAATGTGTTTGTGAGCCGTCATGCCATCTTCTTGGAAAATCAGTTTATCCTTGATAGAGGCAGTGGGAGGAAAATTGAGCTTGAAGAGAAAGTCTCTGAAAAGCAACGAGTCATGGATCCTATTGAACCCATTCATAAAGAGCCAGTACACGATGTCCCTCGACCACCTCGTAGATCTAGTAGGGTCTCCCATCCTTCCGATAGATACTTAGGTATACTAGAAGAGGATACCGAGAAAATGTTCCTAGTGGGAGATAGGGATCACATACAGGATCCCAAAACCTACAACGAGGCGATATCTGATATCGATTCCGAGAAATGGCTAGAAGCAATGAAGTCAGAGTTAGACTCCATGCGTTCCAACCAAGTCTGGACCTTAGTAGACCCACCAGAAGGTATTGTACCTATTGGATGCAAATGGATCTACAAAAGGAAGATAGGTTCGGATGGAGAGGTAGAGACCTATAAGGCAAGGCTTGTGGCGAAAGGGTATAGTCAGCGCGAAGGCATTGACTATCAGGAGACCTTTTCACCTGTAGCCATGCTAAAATCCATCCGAACATTGCTTGCCATTGCAGCATTTCATGATTATGAAATCTGGCAGATGGATGTGAAAACTGCTTTCCTGAATGGATATCTTGATGAAGATATCTATATGGAACAGCCTTTGGGTTCCACTTTCAGTGATGGAGATCACAAGGTCTGCAAGCTGCAAAGGTCCATCTATGGACTAAAGCAAGCATCTCGGAGTTGGAACACTCGTTTCGATGACGCAATCAAAACGTTTGATTTCATCAAAAACGAAGAGGAACCGTGTGTTTACAAAAAGGTTAGTGGGAGTGCTGTCGTTTTTCTCGTACTGTACGTAGATGACATTCTCCTGATTGGGAATGATATTCCCATGCTAACCTCGGTCAAGGTCTGGTTGTCAAAAGAATTCTCCATGAAAGACCTTGGGGAAGCATCCTATATTTTGGGAATAAAGGTCTATAGAGATAGATCTAAAAGGATGCTTGGCCTGTCACAAAAATGTACATAGAGGAGGTGCTGAAGAGGTTCAGCATGGAAAACTCCAAGAGGGGTCTCTTACCCCTAAGGCATGGAATTCATCTCTCCAAGAAGATGTGCCCCAACACATCTGAAGAGATTCAACGCATGAGCAAGATACCCTATGCATCGGCAATAGGAAGCCTCATGTATGCCATATTGTGTACACGACCTGATATAGCTCTTGCTGTGAGTGTCACAAGCAGATATCAGTCGAATCCAGGTGAAGAACACTGGACAGCTGTGAAGAATATTCTTAAGTACTTGAGAAGAACTAAAGATTTATTCTTGGTCTTTGGAGGATCATCAGAGTTAAAGGTAGAAGGGTACACAGATTCAGACTTCATGACTAATGTCGATGACAGGAAGTCAACATCTGGATATGTATTCTTGTGCAATGGTGGTGCGGTAAATTGGAAGAGTTCTAAACAACCGATCATTGCTGATTCTACTATGGAAGCCGAATACATCGCCGCCTCTGAAGCTGCTAAGGAAGGCTTCTGGTTCAAGAAATTCATTGCAGAGTTGGACGTGATGACATCAGATGCCATAACACTCTACTGCGATAATAATGGCGCCATAGCCCTTGCTAAGGAGCCAAGGTCTCATCAGAAGTCTAAGCATATAGAGCGGCGCTTCCATCTCATACGCGACTATGTTGAGAAGAAATATGTAGAGGTGCAGAGAGTAGACTCCGCGGATAACGTGGCAGACCCGTTCACTAAGCAGCTGAGTCAGCAAAAGACTGAAGCCCACCTTGAGAAGATGGGCCTAAGATATATGACCAATTGGCTTTAATGCAAGTGGGAGATTGTTAGATGTATGCCCTAGAAGCCAATTTGGCTGACACATTATTGATTCTAGGGACATAATTTTGTACTTGACTATTTATTATTGAATAAATAAAAGGCATCTTTTTCATTCATATTGTTTATGTGTCTATGAATCGTCCAAAAAATTAATAAGATGATGATACATATTCTCAAGAGTTGAGAATTTGAGCCATGTATCATTGGTGATTAATTTCTAAATGCTCCTGATCAATGAATCATCACGAGGACGGTGATCGATCCGATCAGTGCACAGATCACTTTCCTTCTGGATGGACGAGACTTGAGTCCACAGTGTAGGGACACTGAAGTGATAGTACAGGTGCTTGTTAGAGAACAAGGGTACTGAGCGTGACCAAGACAAGAAGTCACTTGGATGTCTATCCACTCGTCAGTGACTTGCTTGATGTTGCAGTAGTGTGACTGGTCCTTTGACCTGCGGTGCTTCGGCTACTCACAGTGAGGTTATTGTAGTTTGACTGCACACATACATGGTCTCTAGCCATATGGGTCCATGCAGTGTAGATTGGCTGCAGTAAGTTCACTGTAGGAGTAGGGTATGCACCTATAAGGAATCTATCGACCTTGATAGAAGAGGAGTGATCCTATGTGATTTGTTAGACTGAGTTCTAAGACCTTGGCCAGGGCAGTAATATAAAGTGGAAAAAGAGTTTTTCACTATCGAACTCAAGTCGAATAAATCTTGACATATGACAGACGATGGGGTTTGACGAGTTGTCCATGACCTCCGTCCTGTAGGGATCCACGATAGTAGGATTGTATCACACGTTAACTGCACCTAGAGGTTCATCATTCCATTCTGCTGGGTAGCCACTACATGCTGCTAGGTGTCACTGGTGGATGGTGGGACTCATAGGGATTATCTTGATGATCGATAAACCCTAATGAGTTGAGTTGGAATCGTTCCAACCCATTGAAAGGAGTTTTCAATGATATTGAGATAGAGATCACAATATATCCCACTACCAGTCAGAATAGAACCTATGGGGTCACACACAATAGAAGTATTGACCGATCCGATGGTTGAAATCGTGATTAGGAATCACAAGAAATCAATTTGATTGATAAGAAGTTGAAGAAGGAACAAAGGGAATTAATTGATTGGACTTGAAACAAGAGTCCTACTTCGGGTAGGATTCCTAGAGTCCTAATTGGATTAGGACTGGGAATCCTAGTTGGAGTAGGACTGGGATTCCTACTTGGAATAGGATTCCTACAATCCTAATGAGATTAGGAACTTTGAATTAAAATTGGATTCCTACTTGGAGTAGGATTCCTAGAAATCCTAATTGGATTAGGACTTCGGATTCAAATAGAGTCCTAATTGGATTAGGACTAAAATTAAATAAATCCTAATTAGATTAGGATTCCTTAAGTCTAAATTAATTAATAATCTAATGAATCAACATGACTCCTAATTGGATTAGGATTGAAGAGTTCAATTAAGTCATGATTCATTCAAGTCCTAATTGGATTAGGACTAGCGTAGATTGAACCCAATTTGGCCAATCCTAATTAGATTAGGATTAAACCATGAGAGAGGCACCTAATCCTCTTTGGAAGAGGATTAGGTTAACCAAGTAAGAGGGGCATCAGCCCCTCTCCACATGGCTAGGGCGACATGAAGAGAGGGGGCCGGCGCCCCCTCTTTGGCAAATTGTCTTGGAGCTCCTAATTGTTAGGAGCTCCACTCCTTATAAAAGGAGGACTAGGGCCGGCCCCAAGGGAGCAGCTCTCTCTTCCTCCTCCAAGCCGTGGGCATCCTCATCCTCCCTTGTTTCAGCCGCAAGCAAGAGAGAAGCCAAAGAAAGGGTGGCGGCCTCCTTCCCTCCTCTTCCTCCATCCAACGCAGGGAGATAGAAAGAAGGCTGCAGGGGTTTGGATCTTCTTCCTCTTCTTCATCCTTCTTCTTCCTCCTCTCTAGTGCAATCAAGAGTTGATTGAAAGAGAGGACATCAGCCATCAAAGCTATCTCTGCAAGGGAGCTAGCACCCCGGTGAGATAGAAAGCTTGGATCGGATCCTGCTTCGTGTGGATACCCGTAGAGGCTGGACGTTTGAACGGCTTCAAGCGAACCCTCTTCCAAAACCACGAATTCAGATTTGCGGTGATCATCTACCCGCGCAAGGTGAAGATCTGATCTTCCTAATAGTTTTAAAAGTTTTAATTCTTACCTAATTACGAAAGGTCTCGAAACAACGTTCATGCGATGAACGTCGAACCCGTGCATGCCGATTCCGCTGCCATCTGAAAAATTTTTGAAATATCAGCGGCATGGGCGGGTTCCCAACAGGCGCCCCCTCTTGGAAAGTAGTCAAGGGCTCCTAACTTGTAGGAGCCCTTCATGCTTATAAAAAGGAGGCTAGGGCCGGCGCCCTAGGTGAACTCTTCCTCTCCTTCCAAGCCGTGGCCTCCCTCCCCTCCTCTCCTCTTGGTTCAGCCGCAAGCAAGGAAGAACTCTCCAAGGTGTTGGCGGCATCCTCTTCCTCTCTTCTTCCTTCCAACGCAGGGAAAAGAAAGAAGGCTGCAGGGGCTGTGTTCTTCTTCCTTGGTTGCTTCTTCCTCTTCCTCCTCTCAAGCACAATCAAGGGTTGATTGAAAGAGAGGAGATCAGCCATCAAAAGAAGTCTTTGCAAGGGAGCTAGCACCCCGGAAAGACAAGAAAGCTTTGATCGGTCCTATGCTTCGTGTGGATACCCGTAGAGGCCGGACGTTTGAACGGCTTCAAACGAACCTTCATCATAAAACCACGAACTTCAGTTTGCGGTGATCATCTACCCGCACAAGGTGAAGATCTGATCTTCCTAAAGGTTTTAAAAGTTTTTAATTCTTGCCTAACTACGAACGGTTCATGAAACAACGTTCATCGCGATGAACGTCGATCCCGCACATGCCTCTTCCGCTGCCATCCGATTTTTTTTGAAATATCAGCGGCATGGGCGGATTCCCAACATTAATTTAGGTCTCAATTGGATTTACTACATCACATGTAAACCTATCTACCTGACTCTTATTCACATCACATGCAAACGGCACATTGCAGGCAGTTATAATCACAGCAGTAATTAAAGCTAAACTTTAAATGAGTGATGATCATGGATTCTAATTAGGTCGTATTACAAGCACATGCACGTCAATCGATCAATTGGTCTTCAATTCTTGAATTGGTTCCAAGCCTCCTTGATTCGATCCTCGACCAACTCTTGATCCAATCGCCATCAACCGCTTAGACCCCTGTTCATCTCATGCATCATCTTCGACTTGATCGTTGACGTACATCACATCACAGAAATACAACCAGATATAAAATAAAAATAATAATAATTACATCTCCCTTTTAGGAGGCACGCAGGCCTCTCAAAACATTAAATAAGATGCATGCAAGCATCTGAAAAATTACATGACATTGCAGATCACATCGCAGGTCTTTACATTTAATACCAAAAGGGTTTGAATCCTATGATCATCACCATATGCAGCAATTATAATTTTCAGATCTGAGAATTAATTGATTATGTTATGACATAGGTTGCTGATCATGCTAATCATGATTCTAAACTTTGTAATCTCATTAACAATGCAATTAGAATCATCATCTTATCACATAAAAATCAGCATGCAAAAATTCAGCAACCCTGAAAAATCTGCATGCAGAAATTTTCAGCACACATAATCCTTCAATTTTCAGATCTAAGATGCCTTTAGATAATTAATTCTTACCTTAATCTACGAAGCCTAGGCTCTGATACCACTGTTGGGAATCCGCCCATGCCGCAGAAAATTAAAAAAATTCAGATGGCAGCGGAATCGACATAAGCGGGATCGACGTTCATCTCATGAACGTTGTTTCATGAACCGTTCGTAGATGGGTAAGGATTAAATACTTTTTAAAACATTAGGAAGATTAGATCTTCACCTTGTGCGGGTAGATGATCACCGCAAACTGATGATCGTGGTTTTTGGATGAAGGTTCGCTTGAAGCCGTACAAGTGCCCGGCCTCTACGGGTATCCACACGAAGCAGAGGACCAATCCAAGCTGTCTATCTCCCAGGGGTGCTAGCTCCCTTGCAGAGATTACTTTGATGGCTGATCACCTTCCTTTACTTCAACTCTTGAATGATAGAGGGAGGAGGAAGAAGATGAAGGGATCAAGGGAGAAGATCCAAAAGGCTAGATGCAGCCTTTCCTTTTCCTTGTATTGAATCCCATATGAAGGAGGAAGAAGAAGACTATCAAGGCCCTTTTCCTTCTTGCTTGCGGCTGATCCAAGAGGAGAGAAGGGTGGCCACGAATTGGAGAGGAGGAGGGCTTCTAATGATTTTCTAGGTCAGCCCCCCACCTCCCTTTTTAAAGTCATGAAGGGCTCCTACAAGTTAGGAGCCCTTGACTTATTTCCAAGAGGGGGTGCCGACCCCCTCTCTTCATGCCACACCAATCAAGAGGAGAGGGGCTCATGCCCCTCTTACTTGGTTAACCTAATCCTCCTCCAAGGAGGATTAGGTGTCCTTCTCATGGTTTAGTCCTAATATAATTAGGATTAACCAAATCATGAATCAATCGGGTTCAATCTATGCTAGTCCTAATCCAATTAGAACTTGAATGAACCATGACTCTATTGAACTCTTCAATCCTAACCCAATTAGGAGTCATGTTGATTCATTAGATTAATTATGACTTAAGAAATCCTAATCCAATTAGGACTTGTTTAATTCTAGTCCTAATCCAATTAGGACTTTTATTTGAATTCGAAGTCCTAATCCGATTAGGACTCTAGGAATCCTATTCTAAGTAGAAATTCAATTTTAATTCAAATCTCCTAATCTAATTAGGATTGTAGGAATCCTACTCTAAGTAGGAATTCCAGTCCTACTCCAATTAGGATTCTCAGTCCTAATCCAATTAGGACTCTAGAAATCCTACTCGAAGTAGGATTCGTGTTTTAAGTCTAATTAATCAATTCCCATTCCTTCTTCAACTTATTATCAATCGAATTGATTACTCGTGATTCATAATCACTTTCCAACCATCGGATCGGTCAATACTTCTAGTGTGTGTGACCCCATAGGTTCTACTCTGACTGGTAGTGAGATATATTGTGATCTCTATCACAATATCATTGAAAACTCCTTTCAATGGGTCGGAACGATTCCAACTCTACTCATTAGGGTTTATCGATCATCAAGATAATCCCTATGAGTCCCACCATCCACCAGTGACACCTAGCAGCATGTAGTGGCTACCCAGCAGAATAGAATGATGAACCTCTAGGTGCAGTTATCATGTGATACAGTCCTGCTATCGTGGATCCCTACAGGGCGGAGGTCATGGAGAACTCGTCAAACCCCATCGCCTGTCATATGTCAAGATTTATTCGACTTAAGTTCGAGAGCGGAGAACTCTTTCTCCACTGTGCAATCTGCCCCAGCCGAGGTCTTACGAACTCAGTCTTATAAATCACATAGGATCTCTCCTTATCTATCAAGGTCGATAGATTCCTTATAGGTGCATACCCTACTCCTACAGTGAACCTACTGCAGCCAATCTACACTGCATGGACCCATATGGCTAGAGACCATGTATGTGTGCAGTCAAACTACAATAACCTCACTGTGAGTAGCCGAAGCATCGCAGGTGAAAGGACCAGTCACACTACTGCAACATCAAGCAAGTCACTGACGAGTGGATAGACATCCAAATGACTTCTTGTATTTGTCACGCTCAGTACTCTTGTTCTCTAACAAGCACCTGCACTATTACTTTAGGGTCTCCACACCGTGGACTCGAGTCTCGTCCATCCATAGGGAAAGTAATGTGTGCACTGATCTCATCGGATCGATCACCGTCCTCGTGATGATCCATCGATCAGGAGCGTTTAGAAATTAATCACTAATGATACATGGCTCAAATTCTCAACTCTTGAGAATATGCATCATCATCTTATTAATTCCTTGGACGATTCATAGACACAATAACAATATGAATGAAAAAGATGCCTTTCATTTATTCAATAATAATAAAGTCAAGTACAAATTATGTCCTGGAATTAATAATGTGTCAGCCAAAATTGGCTTTTAGGGCATACATCTAACACAAGATTGTATGCATCAAAACAGAATTGTTAAATAAATTGGTAACTACCTTAGGAACCTTGAAGAGTTCAAGGGGCATCGTTCTCACTGTCGAGTTGGTTTCTACTTTCAAGAGAGAGTCTATCTGGAAGAAAAAGAAACCTGCAAAGAAGCAGAAAAAGGCTAAGGAAGTTCCAAGAAAAAGACCAATTGCAAGAAAAAGTGTTTCCATTGCATAATGGACGGCCATTGGAATAGGCACTGTCCTACATACATGAGAATCATAAAGAACATGAAGGGTGACAGATGTTCAGAAGGTATGTCAGATATGCTCAGGATACTTAGGGACTGTTACCTATTGCTAGCAAAAATTTGATTTCTGTATCTTGTTAAGCATAGAAAGATATTTATAAGACTACTGTTCTATTTATTTGAGAAATAAATTGGTTCAACGTGGTTTTATAATTGACAGTCTCTATCACATACATATGGATGTATCTGTGAATGTATCTGTGCAAACAGTGAATACCATAGGATCTAATAGATCCAGAAATGAGATAAATCTAAAGTACTTGTGGCACCTCAAGCTTGGCCATATAGGAGAAGACAGAATAAACAAATTGAAGAAACATGAGCTTTTTGGCTCATTGACTTTCGAGTCATATTCGATTTGTAAATTCTGCCTTCGAGGAAAGATGACCAAATTATTCTTTGTAGGACACAAGGAGGTCCACTAAAATACTTACCCTAGTACACAATGATGTGTGTGGCCCATTCGATGTGCAGGCTAGGGGCTATAATTTTTTACTTCATCTACCGATGATTACTCACGGTATGGATATGTGTATGATACACAAATCTGAAATTTTTGAAAGGTTCAAAGAGTTGAGATATAAAGTAGAAAAATAAACAGAAAAACTCATTAAGGTTCTTCGATCAGATCGAGGAAGTGAATACCTTAGTGGAGAGTTCCGTGATTATCTCAAGGAGAATGGTATAATTTCATAATAGACTCCTTCTGGTACACCTCAGCTCAACGGAGTGCCAGAGAGGAGGAATCAGACTCTATTGGATATGGTTCGGTCCATGATGAGCTTCACTAATTTACCCTTATTTCTTTAGATAGATGCCCTATTTTCAACTATTTACTTATTGAATAGAATTCCCTCTAAAGACCGTTCCTACCACACCATATGAGATATGACATGATAAGAAGCTGAGTCTTGGTTATCTCAAGATTTGGGGATGTGCAGCTCAACTCAAGCGACAACAGGTGGACAAGTTAGAGGATTGGACAATTAATGCTCATTTTATAGGATATCCTAAAGAGTCATTAGGATACGACTTTTCATCCCAAAGGATCACAAAAGTGTTTGTGAGCCTAGATGCTATCTTTATGGAAAATAGTTTATCCTTGACAGAAACAGTGGGAGGAAAATTGAGCTTGAAGAGAAAGTCTCTAAAATAGCAACGAGCCATTGTGCCTATAGAACCTATTTATATTAAGCCAGTACACGTAGTACCTCCTCCACCTCGTAAATCTAGTAGGATCTCCCGTCCACCTGAAAGGTACTTAGGTATGCTTACAGAGGATGTAGAGGAAGTGTTCCTCATGGGAGATAGGGATCAAGGTAAGGATCTTAATATCTACAACGAGGCGATGTTAGACATCAATTTCGAGAGATTGCTGAAAGCGATGAAGTCAGAGATGGACTCCATCCATTCCAACCAAGTCTGGACCTTAGTAGATCCACCAGAAGGTATAATACCTATTGGGTATAAATGGATCTACAAGAGGAAATTAAGTTCGGATGATTAGATAGAGACCTATAAGGCAAGGCTAGTGGCGAAAGGTTATAGTCAGTGCGAAAGTACTGATTATAAGGATACTTTTCACCCTGTAGCCATACTGAAGTCCATTCGAATATTGCTTGCTATTGAAGCATAAAATGATTATGAGATATTGTGATAGTGATCACAAGGTCTGTAAACAGCAAAGGTCCTTCTATGGACTAAAGCAAGCATCTCGGAGTTGGAACACTCGTTTCAACGATATAATCAAATCATTTGATTTCATCAATAACGAAAAGGAACCATGTGTATATAAGAAAGTTAGTGGGAGGGCTATTGCATTCTTCGTATTGTACATAGATGATATCCTTCAAATTGGAAATGATATTCCCATACTAATTTAGGTCAAGGTTTGGTTGTGTAAGGAATTCTCCATGATAGACCTTGGGAAGGCATCCTATATCTTGAATTAAGATCTATAGAGATAGATCTAAAAGGATGCTTGTCCTGTCACAGAATATGTATATAGAGGGAGTGCTGAAGAGGTTCGGCATGGAAACCTCTAAAAGGAGATTATTATCCCTTAGGCATGGGATAAATCTCTCCAAAAAGATGTGCCCCAACAAATCTGAAGAGATTCAGCGGATGAGCAAGATCCCTTATGCTTCGGCTATAGGGAGCCTCATGTATACCATGCAATGTATGTTACTTGATATAGTACATGCTGTGAGTGTCACGAGCATATATCAGTCAAATCCAGGCAAGAAGTGCAGGATAGCTGTGAAGAACAATCTTGAGTACTTAAGAAGAACTAAGGACATGTTCTTGGTCTTTGGATGAAGATAAGAGTTGAAGATAGAAGGATGCACACATATTGATGATAGAAAGTCTACATTAGAATATGTGCAACGGTGGTTCAGTAAATTGGAAGAGTTCCAAACAACCGATCATTGTAGATTCTACCTTAGAAGCTGAATGTCAAACCGTCTCTAAGGGTGTAGTGGAAACTTTTTGGTTTAAGAAGTTCATTGCAGAGTTAGGTGTAATGTCATCAGATG
Source organism: Phoenix dactylifera (assembly GCF_009389715.1). Lineage (NCBI taxonomy): Eukaryota > Viridiplantae > Streptophyta > Magnoliopsida > Arecales > Arecaceae > Phoenix > Phoenix dactylifera. Next base: position 906,934 of record NC_052392.1, read on the forward strand.
TCATAACACTCTACTGCAATAACAAAGGCACCATAGCACTAGCTAAGGAGCCAAAGGTCTCACCAGAAACCGAAGCACATAGAGCGGCGGTTTAACCTAATAAGTGACTACCTCGAAAAGAAATAAGTAGAGGATCAAAGAGTAGACTCCATAGGAAATGTGGTGGACCCATTCACTAAGCAGATAAGTCAGCAGAAAACTGAAATGCATCTTGAGAAGATGGGGCTTAGGTTTATGGCTGATTGGCTTTAGTGCAAGTGGGAGATTGTTAGAAGTATGCTCTAGAAGCCAATTTGGCTGACGCATTATTTTATTTTGGAACATAAATTTGTACTTGACCTAATTCAGTTGGGCATTTTTTTCATTCATGTTCTTATGTGTCCATGAATCGTCCAAGGAATTAATAAGATGATGACGTATATTCTCAAAAGTTGAAAATTTGAGGCATGTGTCATTGGTGATTAATTCCTGAATTGCTTCTGATCGATGGATCATCACGAGGACGGTGATTGATCCACTGAGATTAGTGCACATATTGCTTTCTTTGATGGACGAGTCTTGAGTCCACAGTGTAGGAACACTGGAGCAATTGTGCAAGTGCTTGTTAGAGAACAAGGGTACTGAGCGTGACTAAGATAAGAAGTCACTTGGATGTCTATCCACTCGTCAGTGACTTGCTTGATGTTGCAGTAGTGTGACTGGTCCTTTGACCTGCGGTGCTTCGGCTACTCATAGTGAGGTTATTGTAGTTTGACTGCACGTATACATGGTCTCTAACCATATGAGTCCATGCAGTGTAGATTGGCTGCAGTAGATTTACTGTAGGAGTAGGGTATGCACCTATAAGGAATCTATCGACCTTGATAGATAAGGAGAGATCCTATGTGATTTATAAGACTGAGTTCGTAAGACCTCGGCCGGGGCAGATTGCACAGTGGAGAAAGAGTTCTCCGCTCTCGAACTTAAGTCGAATAAATCTTCACATACGACAGACGATGGGGTTTGACGAGTTGTCCATGACCTCCATCCTGTAGGGATCCATGATAGTAGGACTGTATCATACGATAACTGCACCTAGAGGTTCATCATTCCATTCTGCTGGGTAGCCACTACATGCTGCTAGGTATCACTGGTGGATGGTGAGAATCACAGGGAATATCATGATGATCGATAAACTCTAATGAGTTGAGTTGGAACTATTCCAACCCATTGAAAAGAGTTTTCAATGATGTTGTGATAGAGATCGCAATATATCTCACTACCAGTCCGAATAGAACCTATGGGGTCATACACACTAGAAGTATTGACCGATCCGATGGTTGAAATGTGATTATGAATTACGAGTAATCAACCTGATTGATAATCAGTTGAAGAAGGAACAATGGGAATTAATTAATTGGACTTAAATACAAATTCTACTTGGAGTAGGATTCCTAGAGTCCTACTTAGAGTAGGACTGGGAGTCCTACTTGGAGTAGGATTCCTACAATCCTAATTGAATTAGGATTTTGAATTCAATTTGGATTCCTACTTAGAATAGGATTCCTAGAAGTCCTAATTGGATTAGGACTTCGAATTCAAATAAGAGTCCTAATTGGATTAGGACTAAAATTGAACAAATCCTAATTAGATTAGGATTTCTTAAGTCCTAATTAATTATTAATCTAATGAATTATGATGACTCCTAATTTGATTAGGATTGAAGGGTTCAATTGAGTCATGGTTCAATCAAATCCTAATTGGATTAGGATTTGAAGGGAAAGCAAATTGGTGCACCTAATCCTCTTTGGAAGAGGACTAGACCACCTTGCATTAGACCCCACGCCCCACTTGATTGGATCAAGTAGGGCATGCGTGAAGAGGAGAACCCCCTCCCTTGGCCGAAATCAAAGAGAAGAGAAGAGGGGCGTGCGCCCCTCTTCTTGGCTCCAAAAAGGAAAAACATAAAGCTCCTAAAATGTAGGAGCTTCATGTGTCTTTATAAGGAGGTAAAGGAACAAACCCTAGTGCAATTCTTTTCCTCCTCTTTTCAGCCGTGAGCCACCCTTTTTTCTCTTGGTCTTTCAGCCGCCATCAGCAAGGGAAAAGAAGAGGAGGCGTGCACCTCCTCTTGATCTTCTTCCTAAGGTCCCAACGCATGCAAAAAGGAAAAGGCTGCTAGGGGTTCTCCTTCTTCCTTTCTGCACTCTTCTTCTTCCTCCTCCCTCTGGGATTCAAGAGTTGAATGAAAGGGAGGAAATCAGCCATCCAAAGTTGTCTCAGCAAGGGAGCTAGCACCCCGGGGAGACAAGAAAGCTTTGATCGGATCTCTACTTCGTGTGGATACCCGTAGAGGCCGAACGCGTGAACGGCTTCAAGCGAACCTTCATCCTAAACCACGAACTTCAGTTTGCGGTGATCATCTACCCGCACAAGGTGAAGATCTGATCTTCCAAATATTTTAAAAGGCTTTAATCCTAATCTATCTACGAACGGTCTTTGAACAACGTTAGTGTGATGAACGTATGATCCCGCGCATGCCTCCTCCGCTGCATCTGAAATTTTTTTTTTAATTTTCTGCGGCATGGGTGGGTTCACAATAAGAACCGGTGGCGGAACTGGCAATGCGAACGACAATCGGTGTTTGGAAAGGAAAAATGACAAAATCTCCAGCGACGAGCACTAGATAGAGTCTGAGGAAGAGGAGGACTCGTCCTTCTCTGCCGTGCTCAATCAGGGCTCTGCTCTGGTTCTCGTCCGGACAGGCCTTCAGACCGCGTTCAAAAGCTGGGCCGAGCCAACAGGCTGGCTCAATGAGGCTGGGCCTAACACCCGCTGCAGGAGATGCACCGACTTGATGAATTTTTTTCAAGCCACGCCTTTTTTTTTGGTAAATCGGCAGCTCACACTAGTCTCGTGTTAGCACTGCCATCTGAATCAAAAGACAAAATACTATAGGGGGTAGAAGAACAGATATAGAATGAGTTCATAGAATATTTTCAGAATCATGAGCACCAAAGAAGGTGATACAATTAGCAGCCTTGTTGGCCTTTTTGGAGTACGCCTTCCCTTCATGAGATGAGTTAGAATCTCTTTTCAAGCCGGTCTGATGAATTTTGTTGACGATCGAGACCCCACGGTCCTTTGAAAAGATAAGGTAGAATTTCTGCCATGATCGTGACCCTGCGGTCCCTCGAAGGGATAAGGTAGAATATGTACCCAAAAAAAATAAAGAAGAAGAAGAAGAAGGAAGATAAGGTAGAATTTCTGCCATGATCGAGACCCTGCGGTCCCAGATAAGGTAGAATCTCTGCCATGATCGAGACCCCCCGTCTCCCTCAAATCCCATTGAAACCCAGCCGCTGCTCCTCATCCCCGTGTCTCCCCCAAACCACATTCAAACCCTCGCTCTTCCGTCTTCCCCCCTTCCAAACCCAGCGGCGCCCCCCAACCCCGGGGCGTCTCCCCCAAACCCCTTCCTCCCTCGCCCCTGCGTCTGCCTCGCCTCTCCGTCTCCCCCGCCCCTTCCAAACCCAGCCGCCGCCCTCCCAACCCCCCCCCCCCCACACACACACACACACACACCCAACATTTCCAACCCAACCCAGCCTCACCCCCCATTCTCCCTCACCCCTTCCGACCCAGCCGTAGGAGGCGTCGCAGAGGCTGTTGGAGGCGGCAGAGAGGGGGGATCTGATGGCGGCAGCGGAGTGCCTCGTGGATCTGATGGTGGACGTCAGATGGTAGGATCCCTTGTGAAGGCCGCCAGCTCCAAAATCGTCGTTCTTGACATGTATACGCAATGGTAAGATCCCCCTTTGTCGTTCACCTTCCCGATCCTTTTGCTGCAAAGGTTTTAGGTGTTTTTTTTAACAGAACGAGGCCATGCCTTCCTCTTTATACATATATATATATATATATACATATATATATATATATATATATATATATATATATATATATATATATATATTATTTAGTACACCGGAGGCTCCCAAACAACGAGGGTGAACCAACCCAAAGTATCAAATAACAAAATAAGACAGAGGAGACGGGACGGTGTCCTGGTTCTTCCAAATAAAGCCAAGCTGCATAAAAAGCTAATCCGCCGCATTATTAGTCTCTCTATAAGCATGAATAGCCCAAAGGATTATGCATTCATCTAGTAGGCGGCGAATATTTAAGAAGAAGGCGCATCCCCTGAGCAGGCAGCCTGCTAGGTGCCCTATATCCCGTCAATCACCGTCAGGGGCGGCCCAATACATTTGGGGGCCTAAGGCGAATTCAATGAATGAGGCCTTTTTTTAATAATAATTTTTTTTAATAAATATAAAATATTTTAAAAAAATGATATGAAAATGGATAGCTATCAAGTACACTATTTCAATAAAGATACATGAATCTAACAAAAATAGGCAAGAAATTTTTTTAATTTAATATTATTTTTGAATGGAAGTGCAGAAAAGTAATTATCGCCATAAACTGATTAAATAACTGAGATAATGCTTGGCAATATTGTTTATCATGTCAAGCAAGAGCGGAACAGGAAAAGGTCTTCCTATGGCACTTCATGGTTATGGTAAAGAAAAGAATTTGTCAGGAAGGGGCTTCTCTATAAGAGAAAGTAGGGGTATTATGGGAAATTGACTCCATCTAATTAATAAAAGTCCCATCCCTCCATCTCCCCTTCAAGTGACTAAGTGAATACCCAAGCAGTAACCGCAACATCACAGCACAGCAACCATTCAACCCCCTCCCTCCTTCTCTCTCTACCACCCAAGAGGGGAGAAGAAACCGAGAGGAGAAAATTAAAAGAATCTCCACCCTCCAAGAAGTCCATTTCCAATCCCCCTTTCTTCCTGATGGCCCAGCTGGATCAGGAGTAATGTGAGGGAAGGAAAACCAAGACCAAAACCAAACAAGAGAAGGGATGAAAGATAAGAGTGGCTTCAGGCGTGTATCAAGCCAACCAAATCCCTCCTATCTCTCTCTCTCCATCCAAAACAAAACTACCATCCCCAACTTCCTAAATTTCCCCTCTGCAAACTCTCCACCTCCCTTCCATCAAGGGGGAAGACTCGATATGGTGGGGCCTTTGCTTTCTTTTGGTCACGGTCAGACCCTCTCTCCGTCTCCCTCTCCCTCTCCCTCCCCCTCCCTCCCTCCCTCCCTCCCTCCCTCCCTCTCTCTCTCTCTCCCTCTCCCTCCCTCCCTCCCGGGGGCCTTCCATTGGCCCGGGGCCTTAGGCGACCGCCTCGGTCGCCTAAGGCTCGGGCCGGCCCTGATCACCGTGGCAGATAGAGTCCGCACACAGAGTCCGTCTTGCATATAAGACCCTTTTCCAGGCAGCACGAACCTCGACACTGATGACGGAGTGATTGAAGATACGTTGGCCCTCAACCCCCACTAATTCGGGGGTAATACTCAACCCCGCCGAGCCAGCACTCTCTTGGTGGGCAAACATGCCTAGGCCACATTTCAGACGAATAGGGCCATCCAAGGATGGATGCGCAGCATCCAAAGCCACCCCTTTCGATCTGTCATGCCGTCGTCCCCCTGACCAGCCCGAGGAGGTCCCGAGTCTGCATCTTCGGCCTCCTACATCGGCCCCACACTCGTTTGTCCTCCGCCTCTACCATCGTGATGGGCACTGTCAACACTCGCTCTGCCAGCTGCTCACCAAAATTCTTTAGCACTAGGTCCGCATCCCACCCCCCTCTTCTGGGCTAAACCAGTCGCGGACCCTACCTCCCTCCAGCCGCTTGGGTCAAGGTGTTAGCTATAAATCATCTAAATAAACAAATAAATCTATAATTACAATTAATAGAAAATATTAAAAAATAATATATATATATATATATTATTCGATTTCAAAATAAATTTATTTTAGCACAAAAGAATCTATTCTAGTACAAAAAAAATCTATTCATGTAATAAATTTAAATCATAAAATTGTGAATGCTACAGATCTACTAATATTAAATTTAAAATAAAAGTAAGAGAAAATAACCTGATTGAAGGCAGGTCGAAGCGCGTAGACACTGTCCCAAAGAAGTATTTGCCTCGACGTACGGGTCTTCCGACAATTCTCCTTAGAGATACGACGATCCTAAAATTTCTTCTTCGGTACGTCTCAGAAGAAGCCAAAACGAATCCGGTCGGACTTGCAGATTCGGCAAAGAACGAAATAAAAAGAATAAAATAAACTTTGCTGAATAAAGGTGCAAAAATAAAAATCAGAAAGTGGCTAAGAGGAGAAAAAAATTTTCTCTAGAATTTTTTTAGAATTTTTCTCTATTTTTTGTGTCCAGAAAGAAAAAAAATGAGGGATATTTATAGGGTTCTTGGGGTTGGCCTAAAAAAAGAAAGCAAGGAGCCTTTTGGACTTTTTGCGGACGTATTTGTGGTTATCCCGCGGCCAACGTGCACCCGCTGGTGCCAACGCGCGCATGCGCACACATGCAAGCGTGGCCCAAGACGCCCGAGCACGCGTCTTGGGTTAATTAATTTTTCTGACAATCTTCCACAAAAATTATTTTTTGAATAATTTTAAAATCAAAATAAAATGCTGGATATCTTATATTATGTAATAGGTGTCGATACCTTTCGGTTTGAACCTTCACTTAATGATAATTAATTACATCTGTGGAGCTAAGGTGGGCTTAACCTTGAACCTCGATCTATGACTAAGATTAAATCAACAGTATACATAATATAGCCCGATCTAGATTCTAAGCGGGTTGCGCTAATATAGCCATGCGCAGGTATCTTTCATATGCTTTTTAGGAAATCGCCAATTTTTCATAGTCGCGGAAGGAAGCTAGTAAGGAAGCTCCTACCTCTTGGGTCTCGGGCTCATTAAGAGTTATATAAATAAACTCATCCTACCACTTGCTTTTATGAGCACTAATGCCATAGGGATGAGGAATACATAAAACAGTGCTCCTCTTAGTCACACTCCGGTTTGTTTCTACCCGTTGAACCTTTTATGGTTGGGTTTCTACCGTGGTGATCTATCTTTATGGGCTAAGCCCCATCCCCCTCGACGACTCTAGGACGCCTTTGCCAACCTATCAAAAAGATCCGCTGCATTAGGGATGGGATAATGGTTCTTTACCGTCACCTTGTTGAGTGCTCGATAGTCGATGCACATCCTCAAGGACCCATCCTTCTTCCTTTGGAAAAGCACCGGCGCCCCAAATGGTGCTTTGGACGGCTGAATTAGTCCGGCCTCCAGCAGCTCATCAAGCTGCTTCCTTAGCTCCGCCAGCTCCAAAGGAGCCATTCTGTAAGGGGCCTTAGCTGGTGGCACAGCCCCTGGCAACAACTCAATCTGGTGGTCCACCGGCCGTCTCGGTGGAAGTTCCTTTGGCAGCTCCATTGGCATGATGTCAACGAAGTCACCCAGCACTTTCTGGACCGCTGCAGGAATTTCCTGCGGTTCTTCAGTCTGCACCTCCCGCAAGGCAGCAAGGAAGGTGCTTTCACCTTGCTTCAAGCCTTTCTTGGCTTGTTTGGCTGAGATCATAGTGCCCTTGCCTTTCTCAGCCGGCGCCCATGCCTCTGTGGAGACAAAGCATGGCGCCCTCTCGTCGCCCAACATGACGCCCCTCAAGTGAGGCATCAAGCATGCCTTTGCCGACAGGAAGAATTCCATCCCGAGTATCAAGTCAAAGTCGTTAAGGAGGACAACCATCAAGGAACAAGCCCCCTTCCAAGTCCCAAGCTCAAGGGTGCATTCGGCCATCCCTTTGACCGGCATAGCCCCTGAGTTCACTGCTTTGATCTTGCTGGGACAGTCGGCTACTTTTAGCCGCATCAACTCAGCTTGCCGCTGCGACATGAAATTATTCGTCGCACCGGTGTCCAGCATGGCTCGGACCTTCACCCCATTGACCTTCACCTGAGTATACATCAAGCCTGAGTAAAGAGGAGGTACCTTTTCAGCAGTGAGCGCACTGACCACCTGCAGTGGGTTCACCCTCGGCGTGCCCTCCTCTGGCACTGCAGAATCCTGCACCGGCAAGGCATTGACAGACTTTTTCTTTGGGCAATTCCTAGCAAGATGGGGCTCGCCACATATAAAACAGCCCCATAGAGCCTTGCCCTTCTCCTGCTGCTGCTTTCGGCTCGGCCCAGCAGCAGGTGCCTTGGTCTTTTTGGCCACGAAAGGTTTCTTCTGTTTTGGCCATGTCTTGGCCGGTTTGGCACCCATGTCTTTGGCCTTCTTGGCCCATTGTTCGAGTTAGAGGCACGGTAGTCCACCAGCCCCTCAGCAGCTGCCATGGCCGAAGGAATATCCCGAACTCCTTGGCGTCGGAGTTCGGTCTGTGCCCATGGCTGTAAGCCACTCAGAAAGTTAAACAACTTATCTTCTTCGGACATGTTGGTGATGTCCAACATGAGGGAGCTGAAATCCTTGACATATTCCCTCGTAGAGCCTGTCATCCGAAGCTTTTTGAGGTTCTCCCTTGCAATCCATGAGGTGTTGCAAGGCAAGAACTGATCCCTCAACTCTTTTTTCAAGGCCACCCAAGAATCCACAGAAGGACGCCCTGCGCCCAAGTCATCAGCCACTCGGGTTCGCCACCATAGCTTGGCATCCGAGTTTAGGTACATAGTGGCCATATCCACTTGGTCTCTCTCGGGCACTTTCATTGCCTTGAAGTAATTTTCCAAATCCCATATGAAATTTTCCAGCTCTTTGGCATTTCTTGATCTGCCAAAGCTTTTGGGCTCCGGGACCCGAACTCTTCCCCCTTGATCCGGATTGGAGGATGTTGAAGGGGCATTCACCACAGCCCTCTTCAACAGCAGAATTTCCTCCTCCAAGGCGCGCATCCGATCCATCAGCGGAGTCACCAAATTGGCATGCTCAGCCCTTTGGTGCTCGGCCCGCGCGCTCACATCCTGGACCAAATCATCAAGAGAAGTTTCCAAGGAAGAGGGAGGTGGAGGAGCTTAAATAGATTGGAGACTACGAAACCCTAATCTCTGATAGAGTCTGAGGAAGAGGAGGACTCGTCCTTCTCTGCCGTGCTCAATCAGGGCTCTGCTCTGGTTCTCGTCCGGACAGGCCTTCAGACCGCGTTCAAAAGCTGGGCCGAGCCAACAGGCTGGCTCAATGAGGCTGGGCCTAACACCCGCTGCAGGAGATGCACCGACTTGATGAATTTTTTTCAAGCCACGCCTTTTTTTTTGGTAAATCGGCAGCTCACACTAGTCTCGTGTTAGCACTGCCATCTGAATCAAAAGACAAAATACTATAGGGGGTAGAAGAACAGATATAGAATGAGTTCATAGAATATTTTCAGAATCATGAGCACCAAAGAAGGTGATACAATTAGCAGCCTTGTTGGCCTTTTTGGAGTACGCCTTCCCTTCATGAGATGAGTTAGAATCTCTTTTCAAGCCGGTCTGATGAATTTTGTTGACGATCGAGACCCCACGGTCCTTTGAAAAGATAAGGTAGAATTTCTGCCATGATCGTGACCCTGCGGTCCCTCGAAGGGATAAGGTAGAATATGTACCCAAAAAAAATAAAGAAGAAGAAGAAGAAGGAAGATAAGGTAGAATTTCTGCCATGATCGAGACCCTGCGGTCCCAGATAAGGTAGAATCTCTGCCATGATCGAGACCCCCCGTCTCCCTCAAATCCCATTGAAACCCAGCCGCTGCTCCTCATCCCCGTGTCTCCCCCAAACCACATTCAAACCCTCGCTCTTCCGTCTTCCCCCCTTCCAAACCCAGCGGCGCCCCCCAACCCCGGGGCGTCTCCCCCAAACCCCTTCCTCCCTCGCCCCTGCGTCTGCCTCGCCTCTCCGTCTCCCCCGCCCCTTCCAAACCCAGCCGCCGCCCTCCCAACCCCCCCCCCCCCACACACACACACACACACACCCAACATTTCCAACCCAACCCAGCCTCACCCCCCATTCTCCCTCACCCCTTCCGACCCAGCCGTAGGAGGCGTCGCAGAGGCTGTTGGAGGCGGCAGAGAGGGGGGATCTGATGGCGGCAGCGGAGTGCCTCGTGGATCTGATGGTGGACGTCAGATGGTAGGATCCCTTGTGAAGGCCGCCAGCTCCAAAATCGTCGTTCTTGACATGTATACGCAATGGTAAGATCCCCCTTTGTCGTTCACCTTCCCGATCCTTTTGCTGCAAAGGTTTTAGGTGTTTTTTTTAACAGAACGAGGCCATGCCTTCCTCTTTATACATATATATATATATATATATATATATATATATATATATATATATATATATATATATATATATATATATATATATATATATATATTATTTAGTACACCGGAGGCTCCCAAACAACGAGGGTGAACCAACCCAAAGTATCAAATAACAAAATAAGACACAGGAGACGGGACGGTGTCCTGGTTCTTCCAAATAAAGCCAAGCTACATAAAAAGCTAATCCGCCGCATTATTAGTCTCTCTATAAGCATGAATAGCCCAAAAGATTATGCATTCATCTAGTAGGCGGCGAATATTTAAGAAGAAGGCGCATCCCCTCAGCAGGCAGCCTGCTAGGTGCCCTATATCCCGTCAATCACCGTGGCAGATAGAGTCCGCACACAGAGTCCGTCTTGCATATAAGACCCTTTTCCAGGCAGCACGAACCTCGACACTGATGACGGAGTGATTGAAGATACGTTGGCCCTCAACCCCCACTAATTCGGGGGTAATACTCAACCCCCGCCGAGCCAGCACTCTCTTGGTGGGCAAACATGCCTAGGCCACATTTCAGACGAATAGGGCCATCCAAGGATGGATGCGCAGCATCCAAAGCCACCCCTCTCGATCTGCCATGCCGTCGTTCCCCTGACCAGCCCGAGGAGGTCCCGAGTCTGCATCTTCGGCCTCCTACATCGGCCCCACACTCGTTTGTCCTCCGCCTCTACCATCGTGATGGGCACTGTCAACACTCGCTCTGCCAGCTGCTCACCAAAATTCTTTAGCACTAGGTCCGCATCCCACCCCCCTCTTCTGGGCTAAACCAGTCGCGGACCCTACCTCCCTCCAGCCGCTTGGGTCAAGGTGTTAGCTATAAATCACCTAAATAAACAAATAAATCTATAATTACAATTAATAGAAAATATTAAAAAAATAATATATATATATATATATTATTCGATTTCAAAGTAAATTTATTTTAGCACAAAAGAATCTATTCTAGTACAAAAAAAATCTATTCATGTAATAAATTTAAATCATAAAATTGTGAATGCTACAGATCTACTAATATTAAATTTAAAATAAAAGTAAGAGAAAATAACCTGATTGAAGGCAGGTCGAAGCGCGTAGACACTGTCCCAAAGAAGTATTTGCCTCCACGTACGGGTCTTCCGACAATTCTCCTTAGAGATACGACGATCCTAAAATTTCTTCTTCGGTACGTCTCAGAAGAAGCCAAAACGAATCCGGTCGGACTTGCAGATTCGGCAAAGAACGAAATAAAAAGAATAAAATAAACTTTGCTGAATAAAGGTGCAAAAATAAAAATCAGAAAGTGGCTAAGAGGAGAAAAAAATTTTCTCTAGAATTTTTTTAGAATTTTTCTCTATTTTTTTGTCCAGAAAGAAAAAAAATGAGGGATATTTATAGGGTTCTTGGGGTTGGCCTAAAAAAAGAAAGCAAGGAGCCTTTTGGACTTTTTGCGGACGTATTTGTGGTTATCCCGCGGCCAACGTGCACCCGCTGGTGCCAACGCGCGCATGCGCGCACATGCAAGCGTGGCCCAAGACGCCCGAGCATGCGTCTTGGGTTAATTAATTTTTCTGACAATCTTCCACAAAAATTATTTTTTGAATAATTTTAAAATCAAAAATAAAATGCTGGATATCTTATATTATGTAATAGGTGTCGATACCTTTCGGTTTGAACCTTCACTTAATGATAATTAATTACATCTGTGGAGCTAAAGTGGGCTTAACCTTGAACCTCAATCTATGACTAAGATTAAATCAACAGTATACATAATATAGCCCGATCTAGATTCTAAGCGGGTTGCGCTAATATAGCCATGCGCAGGTATCTTTCATATGCTTTTTAGGAAATCGCCAATTTTTCATAGTCGCGGAAGGAAGCTAGTAAGGAAGCTCCTACCTCTTGGGTCTCGGGCTCATTAAGAGTTATATAAATAAACTCATCCTACCACTTGCTTTTATGAGCACTAATGCCATAGGGATGAGGAATACATAAAACAGTGCTCCTCTTAGTCACACTCCGGTTTGTTTCTACCCGTTGAACCTTTTATGGTTGGGTTTCTACCGTGGTGATCTATCTTTATGGGCTAAGCCCCATCCCCCTCGACGACTCTAGAACTACTGTTCTAAACAAACTTTTTGTAAGCTGATCAACTAAATTATTTTCTGATTTTACAAAATTCAAAGCTATAACATTATTTTTCAATTTATATCTTAATGATTTATGATGCACTTTTAAGTGCCTGTTCATTTTTACATTGGCATTTTCTTAGTTGCACTTATCTATTGCAGATTTACAGTCACAATGTAAGGAGACAGGTGGTAAAGGTGACTCATCTACAGGAAGGTCTATAAGTAGATCTCTAAGCTACTAGCCTCAGTGCTAGTAGTGTCTAAAGCGATTAGTTTATACTCAATGGTACTCCTATCAAAGTTTATTTGGTGGATTTTTAAGACACAGCAGCACCTCCTAGAAGAAAGATATTATGTGGTAGATTAATATCTAATATATCGCTGATCCAGTTGGCATCACTATAGCCTTCTAGAACAGCAAGAAACCTACTAAAGTGCAAATTATAGGACTTGGTACCCTTAAGATACCTAAGGATCCTCTCTAATGCTGTCCAGTGATCTCTATTTGGATTAATGAGAATCATAATGTTATTTTGATGTTTACAAAACCATGAAGGCCATATGGAAGTATCAAGGCTATTAACAAACTTAATCAAGTAAATATACACTTAAGAAAGAGAAAAATATTACATTCTCGATACGCTCGATACATACTAGATACATTCACAAAATATCGTATATACAAGGTCAAAACAACTCTCAAGAGTTAAATTGGAGATAAAGTTCATAGTAGAGCAAAAGAGAAAATTTAAAAATTCATTACGACTAAGTTTCAAGATAAGAACACCCTAAAGGGCAACTCAGTAATTTTTACTATTAAGGGTATGAAACATTGTTGTGCCAAGCATCTTACTTCACTTGGAATATATTTTATTGAACCTGTATGTAAGTCAAACCTCAAGATGCAGAAAAATCAGAGTTAGAGTCGACCCTAGAAAGTTTGGAGTCGACCCCGATACATTTGGCACACTTTGGCACGATGTGGCACACCCTTGAAACACTTGGCACAGAGTTGGAGTCAACCTCAGAAGAAATGGAGTCGACCCTGAAACAATTGGATTACTTTGGGACTCAAATGGCACAACATGGCTTAGTGGCACAAGCATGGGTCGACCCCAGGAATGTCAGGGGCGACCCCAAGAACACATGAGCTGACCCCAAGAATGCATGAGCCGACCCCTGCTTCAGACATTCAAAAATCAGCTTTCTGAAATTTGACTGAGAGGGCCGACCCAAAGAATTCTTGAGCCGACCTAGGTGGAGCCGACCCAAAGAATGCTTGAGCCGACCCCAGCTTCAGACACCAAAAAAATAAGTCTCTGGATTTTCTGAGAGGGCCGACCCCACTGTAGCTTGGGTCGACCCCACTGTAGCATGGGTCGACCCCAAGAAAGTTTGAGTCGACCCTAACCTGAAAGGTCAAAAAACAAGCTTCTAGATTTTCTGAGAGGGCCGACCCCATTGTAGAATGGGTCGACCCCAGAAAAACTTGAGCCAACCCCAGTCTGTGGAACAGTAACTTGGGTCGACCTCAGATTTGCTTGGGTCGACCCCAGCACGACTGACAGCATAACGGCTAGTTCTGCAGAAGTACTTTTTGGGGCTCCAATGGCTAGAAACGTTTATAATCTCCATTCCAATGGCTAGAAAGTAATTAAAGAGGGTTGGAGAAGTATTTAAGAGCCTCTATTCATCAGAAAAAGCATCTTTTGCAAAATTAAGAGTGCATTCAAGTGAAAAAGAAAGCCCAAGTATTCTTCATCAATTTGCTTCATTCAAATTCTGAAAGAAGGTGGTTGAGCAGTCTTCAAGCCTCTTCAAAAGCTCTACCAACCCCTTGAGGAGTGAAGCAACATTGGGAAAGAAGAGAAGAGCAATCTACAAAACAATAAACACTTTCTTACCTCTTCTTTAAGTGCATTATTGTTATATTTACTCATTTAGGAGTTTTGTTCCTTATTCTCTTGTTCTTGTTATAAGGTTTGTTGGTGAGCCCGTAAAACCAATAGTGTAGGTTGTTGGTGAATCCGTAAAACTAACGGATAGGTTATTGGTGATCCCGTAAAACCAATTGTAGGGTTTTTGGATTGTGAACCCGGCAAAACAATCCAACTGTAATCCGTGGGATTATAGTAAATTCCTAAGGGGACGCTTGAGGAGTGGACGTAGGTGCTTTGGAGAGCACCGAACCACTATATTTCTTGTGTGTTTGCATTATGTTCTTCTTGTTTCCACTGCACCTATATATTCAACACAATACAAACTACTAATACATCTATCAAACAAAATTAAGGTCCAAAAAAATTTAGAAAATCCAATTCACCCTCCCCCTCTTGGGTTGTCAACTTGGGTAATAATTAATATTATATCTACTAAGTCTATTTACAGCATATGCTATGTCTGGCCTGGTGTAGTTTGCTAGGAATCCTAGTGAGCCTATGATTTGAGCATATAGGCTTTGAAGGATAGAAATTCCTAAGTTCTTCTTAAGGTGTGTAGAGAGATCAAAGGAAGTAAAGACCGGCTGACAATCGGTATAATTAAATTTATTGAGAATCTTGTCAACATAATGCCTTTGGGACAACTCAATTCTATTTGCACTTCTAATTATTTTGATATTTAAAATTAAGTCAGTTTGTCCCAAGTCTTTCATATCAAACTTTTGACATAAAAATTGCTTTACTTCATCAACTATCTAAAGATCTGTCCAAAGATCAATATATCATCTACATAGAGGCACAAGATCATAAATTTATTTCCAACTCTCTTATGGTATAGACATTCATCTGTACTATTGATTTCAAATCCAAATATCAGTATGATTTCATCAAATTTTAAGTGCCATTGCTTGGGTGCTTGTTTAAGACAATAGAGAGATCTGATTAATCTGCAAACTTTCTTTTCTTAGTCTGGATTTATAAATCCCTCTAGCTGATCCATATAGATTTCTTCATTTAAGTCTCCATTTAGAAAAGCTGTTTTCACATTCATCTAATGAATCACTAATCTATGGATGGAGGCTAGTGCTATGAGGACCCTAATTGTAATAATTCTAGCTATAGGTGCATAGACATCAAAGAAATCTACCCTAGATCTTTGAGTAAAATCTTTGACAACTAATCTAGCCTTAAATTTATCTACAAATCCATCAGGCCTAAGTTTCTTCTTAAAGATTCATTTGCACCCTATAGTTTTATAGTCAGAAGGAAGATGAGTCAGTTTTCAAGTATGATTTTGGATAATTGACTGCATTTCATTGTCTACAGCTTCTCTCCAAAAAGAT
The DNA here is from genome assembly GCF_009389715.1 of Phoenix dactylifera. Classification (NCBI taxonomy): domain Eukaryota; kingdom Viridiplantae; phylum Streptophyta; class Magnoliopsida; order Arecales; family Arecaceae; genus Phoenix; species Phoenix dactylifera. The sequence continues at coordinate 922,549 of NC_052392.1, forward strand.
GAGTCCAAGGATTTCATTGCGTCCTCAAAGGTAGTTGAAGAGTCCTCTATAGGAAAGGTATAGAAGTCATTTTCAAATGTTTTCTCTATTCTGGATCTCTTACTCCTTCTAGGTTCTGTTTCTACTTCTATTTCTTTAGTCCTTATTCTACTAGAGTTACTAGCTATACCACTATCTACTCTAGTCCTAAGTGGAAAGGTGTCTTCAAAATATGTTGCATCTCCGGCTTCTATGATAGTATTGTTACTAATATCATTTTCTTCAAAATTAATCATCAAAAATCTATTGACATTACTATTGGCTGCATATCCTATGAATATGGCATCCACTGTTTTAGGTCTTATTTTCTTTCTCTTAAAATTAGGTATTTTCACTTTTGCCAAGCACCCTGTTGGTTTTCAGCTTCGATCTTAAAAATCTTAAATTTGCTAAGCACCTCATCCTTGGTTTTAATTAGGTAGATGTAACAGAACTTGAATAGATCATCTATGAAGGTCACAAAGTATCTGTTACCTCCCCTAGAAGTTCTACCAGAGTCACAAACATCACTATGGATCAACTCTAATAGATCTGAATTCCTATTCATAGATTTAAAAGGCTTCTTAGGAAGTTTGGCTTCTACACAAATTTTATATTTCTCATGGTTCTTAAGATCATTTTTTGGTATTAAATTTAGGTTCATAAGTTGCTTAATTGTATTATAATTTATATGACCAAATCTACCATGCCAAATAGAAGGAGGTTCTATATTCATGATCAAAGAATTTTTATTTATTGAAGGAACTATTATATTCAACTTAAACAGTCCTTCACTAAAGAATTCTTTTCCAATAAACATTACACCATAAGAAATTACAACTTTATTGGACTCAAAAACAAGATGAAAACCTTGCTGGATAAGCAAGGAACCACTAATTAGGTTTCTCCTAACGACCGAAACATGTTGGACGCCGTGTAGGGATAGGACTTTTCTAGAAGTAAGCTTTAAGTCTACACATCCTACTCCTAGCACACGTGCCTTCGAGCTGTTTGCCATGATCACAGCTCCTCCACTTGAGATCTAATAAGAAGAAAATCAGGAGCGATCTGAACAACTATTAATACCAGCTCCGGTATCAATCCACTAATCAAGTGCTTGTAAAGTCATGTTAACTTTAGGAGTGAAGGAAATAGACCTGAAAAGCAGTCTCAGAGGAGCCAGCGCCGGAAGTCACCATGTTGACTTGAGCACTGGTTGTGTGTGGACCTTTCTTCTTGGATTAAAGAGGTGTAGTCTTCTTATAGAAGCACTGGAGAGACAAATGGTTGGTCCGACCACACACATAACAGAAACAAACACCACCTTCCTCTTTCTTCTTCTTCTGCTCCTGGGATTGAATAGGTTTTTCATTGTATTGGTGGTTAGGGTTTTTAGAGTTGTAGGGTTTCTTTTTGAAATGCTTACGGAAGGGTCGGTTTTGATTTTTCTTAGGTGGGGCCTTTACATTATAAGCATTATTCTTATGTCCAGTAGAAGTTTTACTCCTGAGCCTATACTACTCTTCAATTCTAATGTAGTTCAAAACTTGGGTTAGGATGAGACCTCTTTGGGTATGGCTCAGAGTCTTAGCAAAATCAGACCAGAAATTAGATAGTTTATCTATCAGACAAGCTACCTAGAATGATTCATCCAAATTGGTTCCATTAGCCCTAAGCTGGTGAATCAGAATTTCAAAATCATGAATTTGGTTATTCATAGGCTTTGAGTCCACCATCCTAAAGTTATTCATAGGCAATGATAGTTTATCTCATCAGGTGTCCTAGAGGGTGTGCTGGTGGAGGCAGAAGGTTCAGTGTGAGAGGAGGATGAACTCCAGTTTGGGTTGTGGCGAGTAGCAGGTCGTGGAGTAGTTGGGTTAGACCTATTATCAATTTCAGTAGTGTTCTCACTTATGGCTGAGATCAAGGCTAATGTGGTGAGCCAGAACTGCATTTGGTTCTGTCACCTCCTAAAGTTATGGCTATCAAACTTTTCAGGTTTCACATTAAGGTGCTCACAAGTTCAAAGTTATAGAAAAGAGACAGAAACCTGAATGAAGGCAAAAAGTTTATGTCAAAAGATTGCACTAAAATTTATATTGAATTTTGGATGTCTAGTTTATATATCCAAAAAATAAAAGTCAGATCAGCTCCAGATCGGTGGTGGAGCACTAGGCTCACTTGAGTACCAGCTTTTCTTAGGTACGTATGCCTTTTGACAAGCTTTTCTTTAACACTATTAGTTAGTGGATATAATCACTAGAAATCACACAAATTCAATTTTTAGAAAAGCCTAAGTGCAAACTTAAATTAGTTATTATGGATCAACCAAATTTTGAATTTTTTGTTTGAATGGAATCTGAAAATTACTCCTTGAGGAGTCCAAATGGAGGTATAATAAACCTCTTGGAGGTTAAACAAATTAATACCTTTTTAGAATAATTAATTATCTTATTAAAATAATTGTTTACTAATTTTGTGCTAGCAAAACAATTATTGTAATTGAGATCTAATACGTCAATTCAATGAATTATATATTAGAATGATTTATTATCTTATTAGAATAATTGATTATTAATTTTGTGCTAGCAAAATAATTATTATAATTGAAATCTAATATATCAATTCAATAAATTATATATTGGAATGATTTATTATCTTATTAGAATAATTGATTACTAATTTTGTGCTTAGCAAAATAATTATTGTAATTGAGATCTAATTTATCAATTCAATGAATTATATATTAAAATGATTTATTAGCTTATTAAAATAATTGATTACTAATTTTGTGCTAGCAAAACAATTATTATAATCGAGATCTAATATGTCAAAAGTTGTAATAAAGAATTTATTGAATTATATATTACTAACAAAAAATAAACAGATACTTCTTTAGATTGTTAGCAATAAATCACCTAAATAAGTAAATAAATCTATAATTACAATTAATAGAAAATCTTAAAAGGAATAATATATATATATTATTCGGCTTCAAAATAAATCTATTTTAGCATAAAAGAAATCTATTCATGTAATAAATTTAAATCATAAAATTGTGAATGCTACAGATCTACTAATATTAAATTTAAAATAAAAGTTAGAGAAAATAGCCTGATTGAAGGCAGGTCGAAGCATGTAGACGCTGTTCCAAAGAAGTATTTGTCTCCACGTATGGATCTTTCGGCAATTCTCCTCAGAGATATGACGATCCTAAAATTTCTTCTTCTTCGGTACGTCTTGGAAGAAGCCAAAACGAGCCCGATCAGATTTGCAGATCCAGCAAAGAACGAAATAAAAAAATAAAACAATTTTTGCTGAATAAAGGTGCAAAAATAAAAATCAAAAAGTAGCTAAGAGGAGGAAAAACTTTTCTCCATATTTTTTTTCTATTTTTTATGTCCAAAAATTAGAAAAAATAAGAAATATTAATAGGGTTTTTGGGGTTGGCCCAAAAAAAAAAAAGAAACTTTTTGGACTTCTTGCGGAAGGGTCCGCGGGCGCGCGCGTGCAGGCGTGGCCCAAGACGCGTGAGGGAAGTCAACCAGTCAGTCCTCTAATACGACGATCGAGACTCTGCGACCCCTTGAAGAGATAAGTGAGTGAGTGAGTGAGTGCTTTAATCTTCGTGCGACCGTGGGCGGTCTCACGGGGATTATCCCGAACGATTGGTGGTCGGGGGAGATGGCGGAGCCGGAGGTGGGGAGGAAGATGGGGTCGATGGATGGCGTTCCAACCCGTCCAAACTGGAATACCGTGGGGGGTGTGGCGAGGGGACCGTCGTGGTCGGAGGTGGCAAGAGGCGCCCCGAGGAGGCCGCATTGGACGAACCATCGGATCCCCGATCGGGAACTGGAGGCGATGCAGAATCGTTACGATGACGAGGTGGAGGTCGACGACGATAAGTTGGAGGAGATTAGGAAGCCATGGAAGGCCCTGGCGGTGCTGATTCGGAGCCTGGGAAGAGTCGTCCCTGCCGAATGGGTGGTTAAGGAGATTCGGCGTATCATGAAGTTACCTGACCTTCCCGAGATCTTCCCATTGCTGGATGGCTTCTTTGTGGTGCGGTTCTCCTGCGAGGAACACAGGGAGAAGGCATTGAGCTGGGGGCCATGGCTGGTGGCAGGGCAGATCCATGCCATGGAGCAGTGGAGGCCAAATTTCAATCCCGGTGCAGGCAAGCTAAATAAGGTAATGGTCTGGTTACGAATGCCCGGGCTGCCATTGGATTACTGGGAGGAATCCGTCATCCTCCAGTTGGCAGCGAAGGCCGGTAAGCCGCTGGCAGTGGACGAGACAACAGAACAGGGCAAGAAGCGGGGTTTTGCGAGGGTCAAGATCGAGGTGGACCTCCAACACCCTCTGAGAGGAGGTACCTTTGTGAAGGGGAAGGCACAGGGGCGGGAGGAGGGAGTTTGGCAAGGGTTCATTTTTGAGAACCTTCCGAACCCGTGTTGCAGATGTGGCAGGGTTGGGCACGGAGAAGCCTTCTGTGCAGCGGGTCCGTCCGGGTCCCCGGTGGATGGGTGCAGTGAGGCAGCTACGGAGGTGCCGAAGGGTACATCGGCGATTCCTTCACAGGGAGGGGTCAGTGGGATCGAACCTCCGGTGAACCCAGGGTATGGGCCGTGGTTGGTCACACACAGGGTTCGGCAAATGAGGGCCGGGGAAGGGAACGTGAAGACGAGGAAGCCGATGGCGTCGGAGAGTGGTCCAAAACCGGTGGGCACGCCTTCTCGGACGAAGACGTCTCCGGTGGATGGGGAGACGATCCCCTCTGTCTCCCCTGTGGACCTGGATGGCTGGCAGAAGCCATCCAAGGTGGCCCGGCGGAAATCGCCGGAGAAGGACAAGGGTGAAAGCTCCAATGGCAACTCGGGAGGCGATGTGAGTCAACTGGGGGGCGCGTTCGGTGCATTGTCCGAGTCGACCAGTGACTCGGTGTTGGCTGAGAGGGATCGGCCCCCGGGAGTTTGGGCTGGCAACGAGACGCGGCCCATTGCTATTGTGGATAGGCGGGCGGGATCTGGCCCGCTTAGTCCTAAGACTGGGTCGGATGCTACTGGGCCTGGCGATGGGCTGGGCCCAATAGCGGATGGCCGGGTCCTACCTATGTTGGATGCGGGTCGTGGACCGGGTTTGAGTCCGCTCAAACGCGCCCGTAGTCCATCAAAGAAGGGTGGCTTCGTCGACATCCCGTGCCCAGCTGGAGGTGCCCGTCCGGTGGGGGGCTTCCGGAGGTTGGTGGCGGTAGGGCATCGGAGAAGCCGGAGCTCCCCTCCGCCGGCGGCACCATCGAGGTCTAGGCCACCTAAGGCCGGCGGCGGGCGGGAAGCAAACGGCGGTCGACCCTCAGGCTGGAGGTTATCCCGAGCCACCTCGGTGGGGGACCTCCCGTCGGTCTTGAAGGCGGCGGAGGGTGTGGTGCAGCCGCCGGATGGCCAAGAAGAGTCCGCCCGAGCTGAGGCAGCTGCAACATCTAAGGGAGATTTCGGCAGGGAGGGTGATGGTACTGTGGAAACCTTGTGCCATTTGGCACGGGGGAACAGTACCCCGAGCCACAGCGAGCTTCTGTCCCAAACTTTGGCAGCTGTGCAGAAGGGGAGTCTTGAGCCTGCTTCCAGCATGGGAGTGAAGGGGGATAGTGTGGTGAATGTGAACAATGGGGTCGGCTCTGGGAGGGAGAGTCGAGCCACTGAACTTAGTTGTTAATGAAGTTAATCCTTTGGAATTGTCGGGGGGCCGGAAAACCTTCGTTCGCCCCGGCGTTTCGGAGGTTGGTGCAGGTGCACAATCCAGACATCTGTGTCTTATTTGAGACCCGGTTGGCCGGGAGGAGTATTGTAAAAGCTAGGAGGGCACTGCCACGATCCTGGGGTTTCTATGCTGTGGATTCTCAGGGATTGTCGGGTGGCATCTTTGTAACATGGAAATTGGATGGTGGGAAGCTGGATATCTTTAATGTTAGTAGCCAAGAAGTGATCATGGTGATATCTGAGAGGGTGGGGAGGCCATGGATTTTTGCAGCTGTGTATGCTAGCACCGATTTCAGGGCTTGGAGGTCACTGTGGGAGGAGGCTTCCAAGCTGGTTGAACAGGGGCAGCCAATGTTGATTGCAGGAGATTTTAACTGTATAGATGACCCACAGGAGAAGATGGGAGGGAGGCTATTCTCCTATCAGAGGAAGGTAAGGGAGTTTCAGGAGTTTATCTCTACAAATAGGCTGATAGACCTGGGCTTCACAGGGCCCAGATTCACATGGTGCAACAATCAACAGGGTCCGGCTAGAGTTTGGGAGAGGCTTGACAGGGCTTTTGCTACAGCTGGATGGATCCAGGAGTTTCCAGACTATCATGTCAAACACCTACCGAGGATAGCTTCTGATCACAGTCCAATACTGGTATGTACTGACAGACCCATCCCTTTTCATTGCCCCTTCAGGTTTGAGAGGTTATGGTTGTGTTACCCTAGGTCTTGGGGTGTTGTGAGTGAGGCTTGGAACTTGCCGGTTCAGGGGGATGCTATGTATCGGGTTTCTCGCAGACTTGAGTTGGCTAGGAGATACCTTCGGAGGTGGAACAGGGTGGAGGTAGGGAACATATTCCGAAGAATTGAGGAGTTAGAGGAGGCCATTGCAAATCTACAACTACGAGAGGCCTCGGGGGGAGGACTATCACATGAGGAGTTCTCGGAATTGAGATCCTTCCTATCTATGCATGATGCTCTCCTTAGTCAACAGGAGATCTTCTGGAGGCAGAGGTCAAGAGTACAGTGGATTCAAGAAGGGGACAGGAATACCAAATTTTTTCATCAGTCCACATTGATCAGGAGACAGCGGAACAGGATCAGATCTATTAGGGACGAGGATGGACATTCCACAGAGGACCCGAATATGATATGCAGGGTGCTTGAGCAGTTCTTCAGGACCAGGTGGACAGAGCGGACAGGGAGTGGGGAGCCTCCCCTATCTTCTGAGAGGGTTTCCGATGTGGACTCTTTAGCACTGATAAGGCCGGTATCGGGGCGGGAGATTCAGGAGGCGTTGTGGTCCCTAGAGGGGGACAAGGCACCCGGGCCGGATGGCTTCCCACCTGTGTTCTTTCGGAGGTATTGGTCGATTGTAGGACTCGACATTATTGAGGCCATTCAGCAGTTTTTCAGTACGGCGGTGATGAGTCCGGAGTGGCAGAGGACCTTTATTGCATTGATCCCCAAGCGCCAGGATGCTACTGAGCCTGGACACTTTAGGCCTATCAGTCTATGTTCTACCTTATATAAGATTACGGCAAAGATCTTGGCAATGAGACTGAGAGGGATTTTACCTAGTATTATCTGTCCTGAGCAGGGTGCTTTCATAGGGGGGAGGAACATATCAGATAATGTCCTAATTGCCCAGGAGTTCATGTTTGATCTGGTGAAGGCTCCTGTGCGGCGCTGTCTTATGGGGGTCAAGCTTGATATGGAGAGGGCATACGATAGGATGTGCTGGGAGTTTCTGCGACATTCTTTACAGAGTTTTGGCTTCCATGAGATGTGGATCAGGTGGGTCATGGGCTGTGTGATGGGGCCCTCCTTCTCCATTCTGGTAAATGGCACACCCTCTCCTTTCTTTCAGACATCTGTTGGACTTCGCCAGGGGTGTCCGTTGTCTCCCTTGCTCTTCATTATCTGTGCAGATGCACTATCCAGAGCTCTTCGAGCTGCAGTGGGTACACAGACTCTGGAGGTTTACAGGCCAGTGCAGGGGGCTGCGCCGATTTCCCACCTACTCTTTGCTGATGATTGCTTGCTGTTGGCTAGGGCGACCAGGCAGAATGCCCATGTGATTCGGAGGATCCTCTTAGCCTACTGCTCGGCTTCTGGTCAACGGATCAACTTGAACAAATCTTCTATTCTTTTCAGTCCGAAGACCAAGGTTCAGATAAAGGCCGGAATCATGGAGACCCTGGGAGTGGGTGAACAGGTGGGTACCTTGACATATCTGGGTGTGCCGATTCTTGGGCGGCGTATGCGTAGTGGAGATACCATCTCTCTTGAGCATAGTATCAGACACAGACTGGAGGGTTGGCAGATGCATTCACTATCCATGATGGGCAGAGTCACATTGGCACGGTCAGTTCTTAGTGCCATCCCGATATATCTTGTTTCCCACACTGTCCCTCCCGTAGCCTCTCTGAGATCAGTTGAGCGGCTTATCAGGGACTTTATATGGGGGAGGCGTGGTGATAGAAGCAGAGTACATCTAGTTGCTTGGGAGGTGCTCTGTCAGCCGGTCAGTTGTGGCGGCTTGGGAGTGCCGTCACTAGTTTCGCGGCGGGAGGCATCGGCGATGCGGCTGGCAGCTAGTCTCATGTTGGAGCCTGATAGTTTATGATCCTCACTGATGAGGGCTAAGTACGGGGCATTGACGGTTGGTATCAGGGCGGGGCGGCTCCATTCTCCTATTTGGAGGGAGATCAGTGCCAGGGCTTCGTCAGTGCTCTCGGCCATCCGGTGGGCCATCGGGGATGGTATGTCGGTGGATGTTATTGAGGATAGCTGGGTGACTGAGCTACCGATCAGCAGGCTACCGGCACTGGTGGATACGAGCAGGCTGTTGGGACGTTGTGTTGGTGATCTGCTAGTACCGGGAGAGGGGAGCTGGGATGAGGTTTTCATCCGGGAGACCTTTGGGGAGCAGCTGGTGGAGCGGATTCTGGCATTACCGATTCCGTCCTGGGCGGAGCCGGACAGACTGATCTGGTTACCGACAGGCCGATCGCGCGTACGTGCCAGGGATATTCATGCGTGGACTAGGAGGGAGCCTGAGAGACGGATTGATGGTGGATGGATTTGGAGGATGAGGGTGCACCCCCGGGTGGCGCTTTTTCTTTGGAAGGTAGCCTGGGGATGCCTTCCGACCAGGAGCGTGTTGGCCCGGCGGGGGATGAGGATGGGTTCACTCTGCGAGGTATGTCTGGATGCCGAGAAGACGGTTGGCCATGTTCTTCTTCGATGCCCTACAGCTGTGCAGTGTTGGAGAGAGGCCTCGGCGCTACTGCTGCCTATATGGGAGTCGGTGGAGGACATGCTCCGGTTCCTGTGTGAGTCTATTCGGAGGCCGAGTGATGCTGAGACTGGTTCTATTGTGGCGTATCTAGCCTATCACATATGGCTAGCCAGGAATGACCGTCTATTCGAGGGTGGGCGGTCGACCCCACGGGTTGTGATGGAGAGAGCTCTGAGGCAGGCAGCAGAGATATCTATGATGACCACGTCGGATCCACCTGGGAGGACTAGGGACACCTGGGGTACCTGTACTGCTGTTTCAGCGTCCAGGTTCAGTTTCTTTTCTTGGGTACCCCCACCCCCTGGTTATCTTAAGGTGAACTTTGACGGTGGTATGGCGGAGGATGGTGCCTCTGGGGGCGTGGGTTTCGTTATCAGGGACCACCGGGGCACTTTTATTGCTGCTGGGGGACGGAGTACCTTCGGTGTTTCGGCGGTGGGAGCAGAGCTGCAGGCTGCTTGGGAGGGTATTTGGTTTGCGAGACGAGTCCTGGGGGCCGAGAGACTCGTTCTCGAGGGTGATTGTTCTACGGTGATTGACTGGATGCGTGGTGTGGACATATATGGTGATGATCACCCTCTTATACGGGACACTCGGAGTTTGGTGCAGGAGCTGATCTCCTGTTAGGTTGCCCATGCTTACCGAGAAGCGAACAGTGCAGCAGATTGGGTCGCCTCTTATGTTGCCCGGCACACTGGGGATGTCTTTTGGTCTAGTTTAGATGGCGTTCCACACGCCTTATTTTGTTTGCTTTTCTTTGATATGTCTGGCTGTACTTACGTTAGAGGTATATGAATGAAATACCGTTTTGATTTAAAAAAAAAAAAAAAAAAAGAAAAAAAGAAGAAGAAGAAGAAGAAGAAGAAGAAGAAGAGATAAGCTAGAATCTCTGCCATGATCAGACTCTGCTTACTCCTGCTTAGACGCCTAGATCCGTTCCATTAATTGGCCAGTTCGTACTGCCATTTGGAACACTACTGTTGTCGGCTTGTGCTATGCCTGCACGTCCGTGGCTCTATAAATACCCATTATCTCTTCATTCGATCGTTCATCAAAACCAACCAAGAGGAAACCATTTGTTAGCACAACTTCTCAATGGTGGGGTTCAAGATCTTGGGTTGGAATTAATTTCATCATCAGTAGTTTATTTTATATTATTAGTTCAATCAAAGCTAATAGGTGTCTACTGTTGCAGGCAAGCAGAGAGGATGCTACCAATATGTTAGGGCCATGGGGTGGTTCTGGTGGGACAGCATGGTCGTTTGAGAAGGCCCAAGCGATCACCAAAATCAAAATTTGTGTGGGGGATGTCATCAATTCAATCACCTTTCAGTATATGGATGGCGAGACAGCCCGCTGGTCCCCTAGGTACGGGGGTGCCGGGGGCACGCCTGTAGAGGTGTTTACTCTTTTTTTTTTTCCCTTTGACTTAATTTAAAAAGACCCAAAAATGATAGTGTTATCGTTCGCATCAGCTTCGTATTCATCATGGAATGGGAAAGTTTTACTAATATCATTATTATCACTACTATTATCATCATTATTATTTGTTTTACAGATTGAGCTTGGACCAGCCGAGTTTATCCTCTCCATAAAGGGCTATTACGGTGCTTACGCAGGAATGACAATTATATACTCACTTACTTTTGTTACCACCGTTCGTGAGTACGGCCCTTATGGCCGAGAGCACGGAACTCAATTTTATGTTCCCAAAGGTACAGGTTGGATCAACAGCTTCCATGGGCGCTCGGGTGACCTACTTGATGCAATTGGGGTATACAGAAAAACATCATTTGAGGTAAAAAAAATCTTTCAGTTTGCACTAGATTTTCAGATGATTAAAATGCCTAAATAAATGTGCTTTCTTGTAATAATAGTTAAGCTAATTAGGTATGCCAGTTGACACCCCTCTTTTTAACACATGCACTAGAAAAAACTTCTGAACCTGATTTGAACGATTCCCGTAATATTTTCTTGAAATAATTAATTATTTATTTTTATGAGATGGTAAACTAATTGTCTGCTAACAAGCAGGTGTCAACATAGTGCATTTGATCAAATTATTTACTTCAAGCCTCATCCAAGTTGACAAATTTGATGAGGTTCCAAGTTATAGTTTCAACTTAGATGGATATCCATAGCAATTGAGAGATATATAGTCTTAATTAACTATTAACAATTAAATTGTACATATGCTTGAGGTTATATTGCTCTATAAAGATTGAGCTTTGCATAAACATGCGGACATTTTTTCTTATTTTTGAGAAAAGATGTAGTCATTCTGGATCTCTCTGGGGGAAAAGTAGTTTCTTGTTCCTTTATAATGGATGCAAGTCCTCGAGCTCACGATTGTTCTTATTTTGCGAATGACTGTCCGCTACAGTGTGGAGTTGTTAAGGTGGGCCCATGGGGTGAATTAAGGCCACAAAATTTACGGGACATCGAGGGCACCCCTACACAACTTACCAAAATTATAATTCGTTATAGCGGATGTATTGAGTCGATTAAATTTCAGTACGTGGCCGACGGAGTGACCAAATGGTCTCGCACCTGGGGCAGCGAAAATGGATCCACGGCTGAGGTATGGTTTGCAAACTGTCCTCCTCTCTTTTCCACTTGTTAATACATACATATACTTGGACCTTTATTTTTCATCAAAAAAAATGCTTATACCTTTTTTATTTTTTAACATATTTTCTACAAGGATTTTTTTTCGATGTAAACGAGGCATTGCCACCCATTTCATTAATTTTGTACGAAGACTTATTATTAGTTATTAGTTAGAAGGGTCTTTTTTTTTTGGTTTAGCTTGATTTTAAACAACCTTTCAGTTTGCGAATTATTGTTCCAGGTCTGACTTTAAGTTTATCATTTTGTTTTGCAGATTGATCTTGGAACCAATCATTACCTTACAGCTATATCCGGTTACTATGGCATATTTCATGGCAATCGTGGCAATTATTATGGCTACACCGTCATAAGATCGCTTACATTTGTGAGCACCATGGGCACCCATGGACCATACGGTCCGAAGGCAGGAACCGCTTTCTCCTTTCCTGTGAAAGTTGGGAAAGTTGTTGCCTTCTTCGGACGTGCAGGTCAGTGGCTTGATGCTCTCGGGTTTTACTTGAAGCCCAATTTGGTCTAGTTATTCCGGATTAGCTATGGATGTTTGCTTATAATCGCATTGTAATAAATAATGAAGATGCTATCTCCAAGCTGTGTTTGTTGTTGTCTTGTTGATCTGTGCAACCAACTATATATGTTTACTTTTGATCTATTCCCTTGGTAATAAATCTAGATGTAATGAACTCTCGATGTTATTATCCTAATAGATTCGGTTGGTAGATATATTGCACCGTATTGACCCCATACTTGATTTTGATGAATACAAAATATTTGAGTATATATTTTGTTATACTAATAAATTTGATTAAGTGTTTCAGACGAAATATCATAAAATTTATTGTTGCCCAAGAAGACAACCCAAGAGGGGGGGGGGGGGGGGGATGAATTGGGTTTTAAGTAATTATTGCAAATAAAAAACTTAATGAGTAACTAATTAAGATTATTGCAAGCAGATTAATTAGATTACTAGTTGTAGTGAATGGAGAGGATGGAAGAGACAATGAACCAATGCAAACACAAAAGGTTTTATAGTGGTTCAGAGCTAACCCTTGCTCCTACGTCCACTCCCCAAGCTTCACTTGGGAGTTCACTATAATCTCTTGGATTACAGCCGGTTGTTTTACAAGTTCACAATCCAACTTGTTGTTTTCGCGAGATCACAACGAACTCGGTCGGTTTTCACAGGCTCACCGACTAGAACCACCCGATTGTTCTTCCAGGATCACAATCGAACCCTTACACCGTTAGTTTTAACTTCGGCTCACCAACCAACCTTAACAACCTTAATTCAATCCTCTGATCGAATCAAGCAAGAAGAAAACAGTTTGCAAAGAGTACAGGGTAAGCTTCTTAGAAAGCAAATATGAACAATATGAATAATGTAGAGTTAGAAGCCCTCAAACAGATTTTGGAAGAGGAAGAAGGGGCTTCTCGAACTCTGAGACTCCTCTTTGAGTGTGCTGAAGATTTGCTGTCAGAAGGGGAGCCTTAAATACGAAGGAAAGAGTTTGTTGGATGGAGTTCAATGCACTTCTTCCTTCTTTCACTTGTATTTACTTTTGAGAGCCTTTGGTAGGTGGAAATCTCTTTTTGTTTGAATGGAATAGCTCTCTTCGTGTCTAGTACTGTTCACTCTGGCTATTTAAGCAGTCCCCTTTGAAAACTAGCCATTAGACACTAAATTGTGGCTGTTCTGCACAATCTGCAACTTCTGACAATGTATCCATTGGGGTCGGAGTCGACTCGCTCGATCTGGAGTCGACTCGGCTGTTGCTGGAGTCGACTCGTGCTTTACTGGAGACGACTCGCCCACTGTTCAAGATTTGAATTAAAGTGCTGTCTCGTTCTGGAGTCGACTCGGCCAAACCTGGAGTCGACTCGCCAATATCCGGAGATGACTCGGCCCTCTGGAGACGACTCATTCTCAGGGTTTCAGAGATCTATTTTTCTGCATTTCTTTCTCGAGTCGACTCGGATCATCTTGGAGTCGACTAGGCTCTTAGAGCCCAAAAAACTGATCCTCTGTCTTTGGAGTTGAACTGCCTCGGAGTCAACTCGGACTTTGTTGGGGTTGACTCGGCTGACTTGGGAGTCGACTCTGGAGCGCTTGGAGTCGACTCGGCTCTCAGAGTCCCCGAAGTTGGTTCTCTGCCTTTGAGTCTTGCTTTCCTCTGAGAGTCGACTCGGACGTAACTAGGAGTCGACTCGCCAAACTTCGGAGTCGACTCGTAACCTTCTAGAGTCGACTCGGTTGCAGGGTCTGAAATACATCGTTCTGTCTTTCTTCTGTTATCCTTTGGAATCGGCTCGGAAACGTCGGGAGTCGACTCGGCAACCATCGGAGTCGACTCGAACCCTTTTGGAGTCGACTCGCTGACAGGGTCTGAAAATCAACTTTCTGTCCTTCTGTCAGTTCTCAGTCGGAGTCGGCTTGTAGTGTATCGGAGTCGACTCAAGCATGTGCCAGAACTTTTAAAACACTTGGAGTCGACTCGTAATCTTCCGGAGTCGATTCGAGCTTCAGACTTTGGTTCAAATTGAGTTCCATACTTAGCCAAAATATATTGAACCAAACTAGAGACACTTAAACATAAATTCACAACTATTTGCCTGAAACACTAGATTGAATTCATTAGTATAACATAAGATATACTCAAATACTTTGAGCTCATCAAAATCAAATAGGGTTATAATCAATCACTCCACAATCTCTCCCTTTTTGATGATGACAAAACATTGAGTATTTGTAAAGTGAATTGCTCAACCAAAAGGAGATTTATAATAAAGTTTTGAAATGAATTCAAGTGTTTAGTCATTTAATTTATCCAAAATTGAAAGGTGTGAAACAGTAAATCCTGAAGTTAAAGCTCCCCCTTTCATTTGGAATTATATAAGTGTTGGGAACCCGCCCATGCCGCTGATATTTCAAAAAAATCAGATGGCAGCGGAAGAGGCATGTGCGGGATCGACGTTCATCGCATGAACGTTGTTTCATGAACCGTTCGTAGTTATGCAAGAATTAAAAACTTTTAAAATATTTAGAAGATCAGATCTTCACCTTGTGCGGGTAGATGATCACCACAAACTAAAGTTCGTGATTTTAGGATGAAGGTTCGTTTGAAGCCGTTCAAACGTCCGGCCTCTACGGGTATCCACACGAAGCAGAGGACCGATCAAAGCTTTCTTGTCTTCCCGGGGTACTAGCTCTCTTGCAAAGACTTCTTTTGATGGCTGATTTTCTCTCTATCAATCAACCCTTGATTGTGCTTGAGAGGAGGAAGAAGAAGAAGGCAACTGGATGAAGAACCAAAGCCCTTGCAGCCTACTCCCTTTTCCTTGCGTTGGAAGGAGGAAGAGAAGAGGAGGGGGCCGCCAATGGCTTTTCCTTTTCTTCCCTTTGCTTGCGGCTGAACCAAGGAGGAGGAGAGGGAGGCCACGGCTTGGAAGGGAGAGGATTCACACTGAATAGGGCGCCGGCCCCCTTGCTCCCCTTTTAAAGGTATGAAGGGCTCCTACAAATTAGGAGCCCTTGATCACCTTCCAAGAGGGGCGCCAGCCCCTCTTGTGTTGCCGCCACAAGCCAAGAAAAGGAGGAGGGGCGTGTGCCCCTCCTTCATGGTTGCCCTAATCCTTATTAAGTAAGGATTGGGATGCCCTAATGTGGTCAATCCCTAATCCAATTAGGCTTAGCCCAAGGGTGAACCAAATTGGATCCAATCTAGGTAAGTCCTAATCCAATTAGAACTTAAATCAATTTTGACTCAATTGAACTCTTCAATCCTAATCCAATTAGGAGTCTTATTGATTTATTAGATTAATAATTAATTGTGACTTAAGAAACCCTAATCCAAATTAGGACATATTTAATTTTAGTCCTAATCCAATTAGGACTCTATTTGAATCCGAAGTCCTAATCCGATTAGGACTCTAGGAATCCTACTCCAAGTAGGAATCCAATTTTGATTCAAAACTCCTAATCTCATTAGGATTGCAAGAATCCTATGAAGGGTTCTAGCATGTCATAATGGGCAGCGAAAGCTAGGGATTTTAAAATTTTCTTAATAAAGTCCCTATGCATGAAACTCTTTTAAGCCTAGATCACCTTAATGATTACAATCAAATAATATAAAATAAATACAGAATTAGTAGAATACCTCAAACGCTAATCCAAAGTGTACAATCTCCACGAGGCGTCCAAGTGTCCGCCCTCCAATGGTGATCCACACGAAAACTTGATCAAGACTTTAGCTCCAAAGACTTTTGATCCTTAATGCAGAATTCTTCTAAAGAACTCTAACGGCTTGTTTTCCTTCCTTTCTATTTTTCTTTAGCCTTCTAAAATCACTTCTAATCTTTTTGTCCTAATGAAGACCACCTTGTCTTGGCTTAGGACACACTAGAAGCAATGTTAGAAAGAAAGAAACTAATGTAAGAAAGAAGGGATATGAGAGAGAGAGAGTTGGATTGATTTCCGATGATTTGAAAACACCGGGAGCATTCCTATTTATAGATGGCGTGGGGATGCATCACCAAAGGATGCATCCCATCCACACATCCTTCAGATGGGGCGTGATAAGAGGAGAGAAGGCGCCACAAAAATAGGGAGAGGCGTATCAAAAGTGGTTATGATAAGATCAAGCGCTTATGATGTGGCGCTTGATTCCCTAAGCACCTCTTCATGAAAATGCGCCGTACTCTTCCCTTTTTTTTACTTCTTCTCACGCAAGAAAAATAGGAACCAACCTTATCCATTCATCAAGGGTTGATGATGATCCAAAGGCCATGAAAGAAGGCGCCATATATCCCTTAGGCGTGATGAAGAGAGAAGAGAGAGAATGGATAAGATCAAATAAATGGTTCATCCTTATCCATTTAATCTTCACGTATTCTCTCTCTTTCCTTCACCTATTTTTCATCTCCACGCCTCCCAATGATATCCATCACGTCATCATGATCTCCCATCATCCTATGATGAAAATCCAATGGCTCCAATTCATGGTGCCATCCATTTGATCCATCTCTTCATCCAAATGTTGATCCAACGGTCAAAAATGAATGATTTATCAAATCTAATCCAATTAGACTCAAACCAAGCCAATTAGGAGCCAACTCTTGGCTAACCCATATTAGAATATGATCTAATCAAATTAGATCAATTAAGAATCAGATTCGAATCCAATTCAAATCAGATTCGAATCCAGTTCGAATCAGGAGCTAAGGTTTGCAACACCTGCTAGGATGTTTATCTTGCAAACATGATCTAATCCAATTAGACCCTTGATAAGTTTTCTTGTGTGTGACCCATTGGGTTCCATACTTAGCCAGCAATAGGTGTGAGTGCGAGTTGACCCAACTTGATTAGAACTCTTCTAATCGATTTAAGTCCAAACTGCGCGAACCCGAACTTAACAATTAGAATCCTTTCTAATTGGTGATCGAATTAAACTCTTTAATTCGATCAAACCTATAAGACAAGATTGACGTCTAGCAACGTGTCATGTCTACCCAGAAAATATGGAATTTGGTGGAAATACCAAAAATACCCTTCAGTGGCAAGTTACCATGCAATTCAATCCTTTAATCAAACTGCATCCCAAATATGTATATGAGTATGAATATATGTCAAACTCAATTTCATATTCATATTTTTCTCAATCTTTTAATGATAATTCAAATAATGAAACATTAGAAACTCTTTCTAATTTTCATTCTGCTTTGATCAAAGGCTTCCTGAATTATCATATGATTAGAATAAATAGGATGCTATCTTCTCTTACTAGAAGTGATTAATTCCTTATTGACCTACTCATAATCTTCGTACACAATCCACCATATCCAGAAGACCTCGTACATAACTTATTGTCATGAATGAGTGTAAACCAAAACATAGGTTCATGTGCACAAGATACCATGGTGATCTCAGGTCAAAGGATCAGTTGCACAACTCCCACTAAGAGAATCATCTTTTGACATGTAAGTAAGACTTCATAAGATTTCTCTTTGTAGGTCAATTCAGTGAACTCATTCTTCTAATGAGCACCCATATCTTTGTATTAGTGTCTCCACACAAATGATTGTGAGATCAATCATCCTCTGCATCGAGCATACATAAGACATGTCAGTCTTTCCGGTAATCATTGATCCCCAACTCAATGTACCAATGACTGGGAATATTTAAGATTAGGATTTTAGGATTTTAAGTCTCACTAGTATGATCTCATCATAGTCTTAAAACCATTGCCCTAATCTAAGGAGTTTATCATAAATATAATCAACAGCATATGATAAAATATAATGCCTTTATTCATATTTAAATGTCATGTACATGATTTGGACAAATCAAAAGAAAAACCCTT
Organism: Phoenix dactylifera; assembly: GCF_009389715.1. Taxonomy (NCBI): domain Eukaryota; kingdom Viridiplantae; phylum Streptophyta; class Magnoliopsida; order Arecales; family Arecaceae; genus Phoenix; species Phoenix dactylifera. The sequence goes on from NC_052392.1 coordinate 940,601, forward strand.
CGCAATACATATTGTGATTGGCTTGTAGGGCATCTACTCTTTCAATCTCCCACTTGCACTAAAGCCAATCGTTCTTATATTTTATCCCCATACAATCGAGGTAGCGATCGAACTGCTGTTGTGGTAGAGCTTTAGTGAACGGGTCTGCTATGTTGTTCTTGGTGTCTACTCGTTCAATGACTATGTCTTGTCTCTCGACAATCTCTCGAACAAGATGGAAGCGTCTTAGAATGTGCTTGGATTTGTGATGAGACCTTGGTTCCTTCGCTTGAGCAACAGCTCCAGTGTTATCACAATAAACTGGGACTGGTCCAGCAATCTCGGGAACTACTCCTAACTCAGAGATGAACTTCTTCATCCAGACAGCTTCCTTAGCGGCTTCACTTACAGCAATGTATTCTGCCTCAGTAGTTGAGTCAGCTACAGTTTGCTGTTTGGAACTCTTCCAGCTCACTGCACCACCATTTAGGGTAAAGACATACCCTGAAGTGGACTTGCTATCATCTGGGTCTGATTGAAAACTAGAATCAGAAAATCCTTCTAGTTTCAACTCAGATCCTCCATAAACTAGAAAAATATCTTTAGTCCTTCTCAAGTACTTAAGAATATTTTTCACAGCTATCCAATGATCCTCTCCTGGATCAGCCTGAAATCTACTTGTTATGCCTAAGGCATAAGCAACATCAGGCCTAGTACATAGCATAGCATACATAATCGATCCTATTGCCGAAGCATAGGGAATAGAATTCATTCTATTCCTCTCTTCAGATGTCTTAGGAGACATCTTCTTAGAGAGACGTATGCCATGACTCATAGGCAAATAACCTCTTTTACTTTCTTCCATGCTGAATCTTTTCAGCACATTATCTATGTACCTAGACTGGGACAAGCCTAGCATCCTTTTAGATCTATCCCTATAGATCTTTATACCAAGTATATAGGATGCTTCTCCCAAGTCTTTCATGGAAAAGCTTTTTGACAGCCAAGTCTTGACCGATTGTAACATTGGAATATCATTTCCAATGATCAGTATGTCATCTACATACAATATTAAGAAGACAATGGCACTCCCACTAGTCTTCTTGTACACACATGGTTCATCCATATTTTTGATAAAACCAAACTCTTTGACTGTTGTATCAAAACGGATGTTCCAACTCCTCGATGCTTGCTTTAATCCATAAATGGATCTCTTAAGCTTGCATACTTGATTTGCTCTCTTACTTGAGACAAATCCTTCTGGCTGTGTCATGTAAACTTCTTCCTCAAGATAACCATTAAGGAAGGCGGTTTTGACATCTATCTGCCAGATTTCATAATCATAGTATGCAGCTATTGCAAGCAAAATCCGAATAGATTTGAGCATAGCTACTGGCGAAAAAGTTTCATCATAGTCAATTCCTTGCTTTTGCCTGAAACCTTTTGCCACCAATCTAGCCTTGTAGGTTTCTACTTGGCCATCTGCTCCAATCTTTTTCTTATAGACCCATTTGCAACCTATAGGGTTTACACCCTCTGGTGCATCAACCAAAGTCCATACTTGGTTGGTATACATAGAATCTATTTCGGATTTCATGGCTTCTAGCCATTTGTCAGAGTCATTACTCATGACAGCTTCCGAATAGGTCAGAGGATCATTATTCTGAACAATGTGGGCTTCATCATTTTCAATGATGAACCCATATCTCTCAGGTGCCCTTCGCACTCTATCTGACCTTCGGAGAGGAGATGTGTGTTGTGGTTGTACCTCATCAATGGGTACATCTGGTTGAAGAATTTCTTGTGTTTCTATTTGTAGGTCTTGAACTTCTTCAAGTTCTATTTTTCTATCCTTGCCCTTTTCTAAGATAAACTCTTTTTCTAAGAAAATGGCATGCCTACCTACAAAAACTTTTTGTTCGGTAGGATGATAGAAGATGTATCCTATACTATCTTTAGGATAACCTACAAAAATATATTTATCTGATCTAGCACTTAGCTTGTGTCCAAAATTTCTTTTGACATAAGCTTGACAACCCCATATCTTAAGATACTTAAGATTAGGCTTCTTTCCTCTCCATATCTCATATGGAGTGCTAGGTACAGACTTAGAAGGTACCCTGTTTAATATTAGTGCAGCAGTCTCTAGGGCAAAACCCCAGAAGGAAATAGGAAGATCAGTAAAGCACATCATGGACCGTACCATATCTAATAAAGTACGATTCCTCCGTTCAGCTACACCATTTAATTGTGGCGTATACGGAGGTGTCCATTCAGAGAGAATGCCCTTTTCTTTAAGATGATTTAAAAACTCACTAGAAAGGTATTCACCTCCTCGATTAGATCGAAGGATTTTAATACACTTTCCGGTTTGTTTTTCAACCATACTTTGATACTCTTTAAACTTATCAAAAGCTTCGGATTTATGTTTCATAAGATACACATATCCGAACCTTGATAAATCATCAGTGAATGTGATGAAGTAAGAGTATCCACCTCTAGCTGGAGTTGTCATAGGACCACATACATCTGTGTGTATAAGTCCTAATAACTCACTTGCCCTTTCTCCATGTCCAGTGAATGGAGACTTAGTCATTTTACCCATAAGACAAGATTCACAAGTTCCTAATGATTCATAATCATAAGGATCAAAGAACTCTTCTTTGTATAACTTGTTGATTCTTGATTCACTTATGTGACCAAGTCGGCAATGCCAAAGAAGGGTGTTATTTACTTCCTCTCTCTTTCTTTTATTGCTTTTATTAATATGAAAGACATTGTCATTAAGTAATAAAACAAGAAGACCATTTTTCATAATGCCATTGCAAAGATGCTTATTACAAAAATAAATAGAGCAACCATTGCCCTTTCCATTAATTTCAAATCCTTTCTTTAACAACAAAGGAATGGAAATTACATTTCTAATAATTTTGGGCATATAATAACAATCTTCTAATTGTAGGAGCTCTCCCGAAGGTAACTCCAAGTTGTAGGTTCCAACAGCTTCAGCCTGGATGGACTCTCCTCCAGCGCCATACAGCTCGAAGTCACCTTTCTTCAAAATTTTAATTTTCTGTAGTCCATGCAAAGATTTGCAAATGTGAAAACCACAGCCGGTATCCAATACCCATGAATTTGAATTTGAAGAACTTAATGACAAGTTGGCATGTAACATAAACATACCTTTTGATGCAACTCTTGCATCGGTCTTCATACTTGCAAGAAAACTCTTGCAATTCCTTTTCCAGTGGCCAGCTTTGCCGCAATGAAAACAGGTACTTGATCCGGAGTTTTTCTTTCCTTTTTTCTTTTTGATGCTACTCTTGGGGTTCAATCGTTTCTTAGAACCCTTATTGCCCGATTTTCTCTTAGAGGTGCCATCTATAAGAAGGAGTGGACCTTTATCCTTCTTAATATGGCCTTCAGCTGTTTTGAGCATATTTAACAGCTCGGGCAGGGAGGTGTTCAGCTTGTTCATGTGAAAGTTCACAACAAACTGAGAGAATGAATCTGGCAGTGATTGCAGGATCAAATCCTGACTGAGCTCACTATCCATAGCAAAACCTAATTGACTTAATCTAGTGATTAAGTCTATAACCATAAGAACATGGTTTTGCACTGGAGTTCCTTTATTCATTCTAGCACGGAACAACTGCTTAGATATCTCATACCTAGCAGTCCTGCTTTGTTCTCCATACAACTCTTTTAAATTGAGAAGTATGGATTGAGTATCCATGCCTTCATGTTGCCTCTGTAATTCATTGCTCATAGAGGCAAGTATGATACATTTGACATTCAAACTGTCATTTTTCCACATCTTATGTGTGGCAACCTCCTCTTCTGTAGCATCATCCCCTAGATCTCCAAGATCAGGGGTTTCAAGTATATAGGAAATTTTCTCCTGAGTGAGTACTATCTTTAAATTCCTCAACCAGTCCACATAGTTTGGTCCGGTCAACTTGTTGGCATCTAAGATGCCTCTTAGTGAAAGTGAAGAAGCCATTTAATAATTCTACATATGTAAGAACATAACTAATATAAGCAGACCAATCATGATGACATGTTTGCAACTAGATAAGGACTTTAATCTAATTTGTCTCCTACTATTTTTATCGAATATCATAGCCCTCTCCTATGATAAACGTGAAAATATAATTTTTCTTAGTAGGGTTGAGATCCTAATTCATCATAAAAAGCCTTGTGGTTACACAACAAACCTTTATGAGTTCAAAGGTAGGAAACTCTTTCCGATTGCATCTCATGCAATTCTCAACTTTATCTTGTCCTCTTAAAATACTTATTGCCTTGTGTTAGCACAACAAACAATAATATTTTAGTTAAGTCAAACCCTTCATTTCCTTATAGTCATATTCGAATAATATTGCCCTTGTGGTTGCACAACAAGGCAATATATTAAAATATGCCATAAGCATCTTAATGCACCAAGACAGTATAACATCAGTCCCCATTGCAAGTTTTGTGTTAGCACAACAAACTAGCATGGATCTTGACATAATAATATCGAGGCATGAAGGAAGGCTATCAATAGTATTATATCAATATTAAGCTTATCCATAATAGACAATCAAACAATTGGCCAGGTAAGCAGGTGGGAGGCTCCCCTTACTCAAAGAGTAAGGTCCTAATTAAGTAACCACCTTTAGTGCTTTCCTTAGACACCAATTAGATTAATTGTTCTAGAATGGGTTAGCTCAAAATTTTTTAACACTATGACTTAATATAATTTTTATTGAGGGCTTACTAGTCTCTAGCACATTCTTTAATTGTAACATATATTTAACATATCTAAAATAAGCTATTATGCATCATAGCTATCTCATAGCATGTATAAATCATAAGCAACTAATTAACATGCTTCAACATATTTTCATATGGAAAATTTCATATCATGACATTTTATTACATATCATATCATATATGAATCATATATTTCAGCATTTCATTAAGCATATGACATTACTATCTCATAGTAAATTAATAATCATACATCATGCATTATTATTTGATTGAACCAATTAAGGATAGCTCTGATACCACTGAAGGGTTCTAGCATGTCATAATGGGCAGCGGAAGCTAGGGATTTTAAAATTTTCTTAATAAAGTCCCTATGCATGAAACCCTTTTAAGCCTAGATCACCTTAATGATTACAATCAAATAATATAAAATAAATACAGAATTAGTAGAATACCTCAAACGCTAATCCAAAGGGTACAATCTCCACGAGGCGTCCAAGTGTCCGCCCTCCAATGGTGATCCACACGAAAACTTGATCAAGACTTTAGCTCCAAAGACTTTTGATCCTTAATGCAGAATTCTTCTAAAGAACTCTAACGGCTTGTTTTCCTTCCTTTCTATTTTTCTTTAGCCTTCTAAAATCGCTTCTAATCTTTTTGTCCTAATGAAGACCACCTTGTCTTGGCTTAGGACACACTAGAAGCAATGTTAGAAAGAAAGAAACTAATGTAAGAAAGAAGGGATATGAGAGAGAGAGAGTTGGATTGATTTCCGATGATTTGAAAACACCGGGAGCATTCCTATTTATAGATGGCGTGGGGATGCATCACCAAAGGATGCATCCCATCCACACATCCTTCAGATGGGGCGTGATAAGAGGAGAGAAGGCGCCACAAAAATAGGGAGAGGCGTATCAAAAGTGGTTATGATAAGATCAAGCGCTTATGATGTGGCGCTTGATTCCCTAAGCACCTCTTCATGAAAATGCGCCGTACTCTTCCCTTTTTTTTACTTCTTCTCACGCAAGAAAAATAGGAACCAACCTTATCCATTCATCAAGGGTTGATGATGATCCAAAGGCCATGAAAGAAGGCGCCATATATCCCTTAGGCGTGATGAAGAGAGAAGAGAGAGAATGGATAAGATCAAATAAATGGTTCATCCTTATCCATTTAATCTTCACGTATTCTCTCTCTTTCCTTCACCTATTTTTCATCTCCACGCCTCCCAATGATATCCATCACGTCATCATGATCTCCCATCATCCTATGATGAAAATCCAATGGCTCCAATTCATGGTGCCATCCATTTGATCCATCTCTTCATCCAAATGTTGATCCAACGGTCAAAAATGAATGATTTATCAAATCTAATCCAATTAGACTCAAACCAAGCCAATTAGGAGCCAACTCTTGGCTAACCCATATTAGAATATGATCTAATCAAATTAGATCAATTAAGAATCAGATTCGAATCCAATTCAAATCAGATTCGAATCCAGTTCGAATCAGGAGCTAAGGTTTGCAACACCTGCTAGGATGTTTATCTTGCAAACATGATCTAATCCAATTAGACCCTTGATAAGTTTTCTTGTGTGTGACCCATTGGGTTCCATACTTAGCCAGCAATAGGTGTGAGTGCGAGTTGACCCAACTTGATTAGAACTCTTCTAATCGATTTAAGTCCAAACTGCGCGAACCCGAACTTAACAATTAGAATCCTTTCTAATTGGTGATCGAATTAAACTCTTTAATTTGATCAAACCTATAAGACAAGATTGACGTCTAGCAACGTGTCATGTCTACCCGAAAAATATGGAATTTGGTGGAAATACCAAAAATACTCTTCAGTGGCAAGTTACCATGCAATTCAATCTTTTAATCAAACTGCATCCCAAATATGTATATGAGTATGAATATATGTCAAACTCAATTTCATATTCATATTTTTCTCAATCTTTTAATGATAATTCAAATAATGAAACATTAGAAACTCTTTCTAATTTTCATTCTGCTTTGATCAAAGGCTTCCTGAATTATCATATGATTAGAATAAATAGGATGCTATCTTCTCTTACTAGAAGTGATTAATTCCTTATTGACCTACTCATAATCTTCGTACACAATCCACCATATCCAGAAGACCTCGTACATAACTTATTGTCATGAATGAGTGTAAACCAAAACATAGGTTCATGTGCACAAGATACCATGGTGATCTCAGGTCAAAGGATCAGTTACACAACTCCCACTAAGAGAATCATCTTTTGACATGTAAGTAAGACTTCATAAGATTTCTCTTTGTAGGTCAATTCAGTGAACTCATTCTTCTAATGAGCACCCATATCTTTGTATTAGTGTCTCCACACAAATGATTGTGAGATCAATCATCCTCTGCATCGAGCATACATAAGACATGCCAGTCTTTCCGGTAATCATTGATCCCCGACTCAATGTACCAATGACTGGGAATATTTAAGATTAGGATTTTAGGATTTTAAGTCTCACTAGTATGATCTCATCATAGTCTTAAAACCATTGCCCTAATCTAAGGAGTTTATCATAAATATAATCAACAGCATATGATAAAATATAATGCCTTTATTCATATTTAAATGTCATGTACATGATTTGGACAAATCAAAAGAAAAACCCTTCGCAATACATATTGTGATTGGCTTGTAGGGCATCTACTCTTTCATCCTATTTCAAGTAGGAATCCCAGTCCTACTCCAACTAGGATTCCCAGTCCTAATCCAATTAGGACTCTAGGAATCCTACTTGAAGTAGGACTCTTGTTTCAAGTCAATTAATTAATTCCCTTTTCTTCTTCAACTGAATATCAATCGAATTGATTACTTGTGATTCCTATTCATGATTCAACCATCGGATCGGTCAATACTTCTAGTGTGTGTGCAGTCAAACTACAATAACCTCACTGTGAGTAGCCGAAGCACCGCAGGTCAAAGGACCAGTCACACTACTGCAACATCAAGCAAGTCACTGACGAGTGGATAGACATCCAAGTGACTTCTTGTATTGGTCACGCTCAGTACCCTTGTTCTCTAACAAGCACCTGCACTATCACTTCAGTGTCCCTACACTGTGGACTCAAGTCTCGTCCATCCAGAAGGAAAGTGATCTGTGCACTGATCGGATCGATCACCGTCCTCGTGATGATCCATTGATCAGGAGCATTTAGAAATTAATCACCAATGATACATGGCTCAAATTCTCAACTCTTGAGAATATGTATCATCATCTTATTAATTTCTTGGACGATTCATAGACACATAAATAATATGAATGAAAAGATGCCTTTTATTTATTCAATAATAAATAGTCAAGTATAAAATTATGTCCCTAGAATTAATAATGTGTTAGCCAGATTGGCTTCTAGGGCATACATCTAACAATCTCCCACTTGCACTAAAGCCAATCAGTCATATATCTAAGCCCCATCTTCTCAAGGTGGGCTTCAGTCTTTTGCTGACTTAGCTGCTTAGTGAACGGGTCTGCCACGTTATCCGCGGAGTCTACTCTCTGCACCTCTACATATTTCTTCTCAACATTGTCGCGTATGAGGTGGAAGCGCCGCTCTATGTGCTTGGACTTCTGATGAGACCTTGGTTCCTTAGCAAGAGCTATGGCGCCATTATTATCGCAGTAGAGTGTTATGGCATCTGATGTCATCACGTCCAACTCTGCAATGAATTTCTTGAACCAGAAGCCTTCCTTAGCAGCTTCAGAGGCGGCGATGTATTCAGCTTCCATAGTAGAATCAGCAATGATCGGTTGTTTAGAACTCTTCCAATTCACCGTACCACCATTGCACAAGAACACATATCCAGATGTTGACTTCCTATCATCGACATCAGTCATGAAGTCTGAATCTGTGTACCCTTCTACCTTTAACTCTGATGATCCTCCAAAAACCAAGAATAAATCTTTAGTTCTTCTCAAGTACTTAAGAATATTCTTCACAGCTGTCCAGTGTTCTTCACCTGGATTCGACTGATATCTGCTTGTGACACTCACAGCAAGAGCTATATCAGGTCGTGTACATAACATGGCATACATGAGGCTCCCTATTGCCGATGCATAGGGTATCTTGCTCATGCGTTGAATCTCTTCAGATGTGTTGGGGCACATCTTCTTGGAGAGATGAATTCCATGCCTTAGGGGTAAGAGACCCCTCTTGGAGTTTTCCATGTTGAACCTCTTCAGCACCTCCTCTATGTACATCTTCTGTGAAAGGCCAAGCATCCTTTTAGATCTATCTCTATAGACCTTTATTCCCAAAATATAGGATGCTTCCCCAAGGTCTTTCATGGAGAATTCTTTTGACAACCAGACCTTGACCGAGGTTAGCATGGGAATATCATTCCCTATCAGTAGGATGTCGTCCACGTACAGTACGAGAAATACGACAGCGCTCCCACTAACCTTTTTGTAAACACACGGTTTCTCTTCGTTTTTGATGAAATCAAACGTTTTGATTGCGTCATCGAAACGAGTGTTCCAACTCCGAGATGCTTGCTTTAGTCCATAGATGGACCTTTGCAGCTTGCAGACCTTGTGATCTCCATCATTGGAAGTGAAACCCAAAGGCTGTTCCATATAGATATCTTCATCAAGATATTCATTCAGGAAAGCAGTTTTCACATCCATCTGCCAGATTTCATAATCATGAAATGCTGCAATGGCAAGCAATGTTCGGATGGATTTTAGCATGGCTACAGGTGAAAAGGTCTCCTGATAGTCAATGCCTTCGCGCTGACTATACCCTTTCGCCACAAGCCTTGCCTTATAGGTCTCTACCTCTCCATCCGAACCTATCTTCCTTTTGTAGATCCATTTGCATCCAATAGGTACAATACCTTCTGGTGGATCTACTAAGGTCCAAACTTGGTTGGAATGCATGAAGTCTAACTCTGACTTCATAGCTTCCAACCATTTCTCGGAATTGACATCAGATATCGCCTCGTTGTAGATTTTGGGATCCTGTATGTGATCCCTATCTCCCACTAGGAACATTTTCTCGGTATCCTCTTCTAGTATACCTAAATATCTATCGGGAGGATGGGAGACCCTACTAGATCTACGAGGTGGTCGAGGGACATCGTGTACTGGCTCTGTATGAATGGGTTCAATAGGATCCATGATTCGTTGCTTTTCAGAGACTTTCTCTTCAAGCTCAATTTTCCTCCCACTGCCTCTATCAAGGATAAACTGGTTTTCCAAGAAGATGACGTGACGGCTCACAAACACATTGTGATCCTCTGAGATGTAAAAATTGTATCCTAATGACTCTTTAGGATATCCTATAAAACGAGCATTTATGGTCCTAGCCTCTAACTTGTCTGCCTGTAGTCTCTTGACGTGGGCCGGACATCCCCAAATCTTGAGATGACCAAGACTTGGTTTCTTACCATGCCATATCTCATACGGTGTGGTAGCAACATATTTAGAGGGAACTCTATTCAGTAGATATACTGCGGTAAGTAAGGCATCTCCCCAAAGAAACATAGATAAATCAGTGAAGCTCATGATGGACCTGACCATATCCAATAGGGTTCGATTCTTTCTCTCTGACACCCCGTTGAGTTGAGGTGTACCCAGAGGTGTCCACTGTGAGACTATGCCGTTTTCCTTGAGATAGTCTCGGAATTCTCCACTAAGGTATTCTCCTCCTCGATCTGATCGAAGAGCCTTAAGAGGTTTTTCAGTTTGTTTTTCTACTTCATTCTTGAACTCTTTGAACTTTTCAAAAGATTCAGACTTGTGTCTCATAAGATACACATACCCATACCGTGAATAATCATCGGTAAAGGTAATGAAGTACGAATAACGTCCCCTGGCTAGCACATCGAATGGGCCACATACATCTTTATGTACTGTTAGATGTATGCCCTAGAAGCCAATCTGGCTGACACATTATTAATTCTAGGGACATAATTTTGTACTTGACTATTTATTATTGAATAAATAAAAGGCATCTTTTCATTCATATTATTTATGTGTCTATGAATCGTCCAAGAAATTAATAAGATGATGATGCATATTCTCAAGAGTTGAGAATTTGAGCCATGTATCATTGGTGATTAATTTCTAAATGCTCCTGATCAATGGATCATCACGAGGACGGTGATCGATCCGATCAGTGCACAGATCACTTTCCTTCTGGATGGACGAGACTTGAGTCCACAGTGTAGGGACACTGAAGTGATAGTGCAGGTGCTTGTTAGAGAACAAGGGTACTGAGCGTGACCAAGACAAGATGTCACTTGGATGTCTATCCACTCGTCAGTGACTTGCTTGATGTTGCAGTAGTGTGACTGGTCCTTTGACCTGCGGTGCTTCGGCTACTCACAGTGAGGTTATTTTAGTTTGACTGCACACTACATGGTCTCTAGCCATATGGGTCCATGCAGTGTAGATTGGCTGCAGTAAGTTCACTGTAGGAGTAGGGTATGCACCTACAAGGAATCTATCGACCTTGATAGAAGAGGAGTGATCCTATATGATTTATTAGACTGAGTTCTAAGACCTTGGCCAGGGCAGTAATATAAAGTGGAGAAAGAGTTTTCCACTATCGAACTCGAGTCGAATAAATCTTGACATATGACAGACAATGGGGTTTGACGAGTTGTCCATGACCTCCGTCCTGTAGGGATCCACGATAGTAGGACTGTATCACACGTTAACTGCACCTAGAGGTTCATCATTCCATTCTGCTGGGTAGCCACTACATGCTGGTAGGTGTCACTGGTGGATGGTGGGACTCACAGGGATTATCTCGATGATCGATAAACCCTAATGAGTTGAGTTGGAATCGTTCCAACCCATTGAAAGGAGTTTTCAATGATATAGTGATAGAGATCACAATATATCTCACTACCAGTCAGAATAGAACCTATGGGGTCACACACACTAGAAGTATTGACCGATCCGATGGTTGAAAAGTGATTATGAATCACGAGTAATCAATTCGATTGATAAGAAGTTGAAGAAGGAAAGGGAATTAATTAATTGACTTGAAACAAGAGTCCTACTTCAAGTAGGATTCCTAGAGTCCTAATTGGATTAGGACTGGAAATCCTAGTTGGAGTAGGACTGGGATTCCTACTTGAAATAGGATTCCTGCAATCCTAATGAGATTAGGAGTTTTGAATCAAAATTGGATTCCTACTTGGAGTAGGATTCCTAGAGTCCTAATCGGATTAGGACTTCGGATTCAAATAGAGTCCTAATTGGATTAGGACTAAAATTAAATATGTCCTAATTTGGATTAGGATTTCTTAAGTCACAATTAATTATTAATCTAATGAATCAATAAGACTCCTAATTGGATTAGGATTGAAGAGTTCAATTGAGTCAAAATTGATTTAAGTTCTAATTGGATTAGGACTTACCTAGATTGGATCCTAATTAGTTCACCCTTGGACTAAGCCTAATTGGATTAAGGCTTGACCACATTAGGGCATTTCAAACCCTACTTAATGTGGATTAGGGTTTACCATGAGGAGGGGGATATGCCCCTCCCTTTTCCATGTGGAGAAGGGAGAAGAGAGCCCCTCTTAGGAAATTGCTCTAGGGCTCCTAGATTGTAGGAGCCCTAGATGGCTTTAAAAAGGGGAGCAAGGGGCCGGCGCCCTAAGACTTGACCTCCTCCTCTTCCAAGCCGTGGCCACCCCTCTCCCTTCCTTGGTTCAGCCGCCATCAGCAAGGGGAAAAGAAGAAGAGGCGTGCACCTCTCCTTGGCCTCCTTCCTTGGTTCCAACGCAGGGAAGAAAAGAAGGCTGCGTGGGGATTCTTCTTCTTCCTCTTCTTCATCCTTCTTCTTTCTTCTCTCAAGCACAATCAAGGGTTGATTGAAAGAGAGAAAATCAGCCATCAAAAGAAGTCTTTGCAAGGGAGCTAGCACCCTGGAAAGACAAGAGAGCTTTGATCGGATCACTGCTTTGTGTGGATATCCGTAGAGGCCGGGCACTTGAACGGCTTCAAGCGAACCTTCATCCTAGACCACGAACTTCAGTTTGCGGTGATCATCTACCCGCACAAGGTGAAGATCTGATCTTCCTAAAGGTTTAAAAAGTTTTAATTCTTATCTAACTACGAACGGTTCATAAAACAACGTTCATGCGATGAACGTCGATCCCGCTTATGCCGATTCCGTTGCCATCTAAATTTTTTTGAAATATCAGCGGCATGGGCAGGTTCCCAACATGTACTAGGGTAAGTATTTCAGTGGTCCTCTCTCCTTGTCCTACAAAGGGCAATCTAGCCATTTTTTCTTGAAGACAGGACTCGCAAACTGGATATGACTCGGAAGTCAATGAGCCGAGAAGCCCATCTTTATCCATTTTGTTCATTCTATCCTCTCCAATATGGCCAAGTCTGAGGTGCCACAAATATTTTTGGTTTATCTCATCTCTGGATCTTTTGGATCCTTTGGCACTCACTTCTTGCTCGGTAACATTCACAGATACATCCATATGTAAATGATAGAGACTGTCAATCATAAAACCACGTGCAACTATTTTATTTTTGAAATAAATAGAACAGCAGTCTTTGTCAAAAGTAAAAACATGACCTTCCCGTGCTAGACATGAAACAGAAATCAAATTTCTGCTAGCAGCAGGTACATAATAGCAGTCTCTAAGTAATAAACTAAAACCAGACGGTAGTCGCAGATGGTAGGTGCCCACAGCCACAGCAGCAACTTTTGCCCCGTTGCCAACCCGAAGGGTTACCGCACCTTCCGCCAGCCTTCTACTTTCCTTTAGACCCTGCATGGTAGTGCATAGATGAGCACTAGAACTAGAATCTATAACCCAACTAGAAGTAGAAGAAACTGTTAGATTAGTTTCAATTATGAGCAAGTCTATACCTTCTGAAGGTGTGTCACCTTTCTTGTTCTTCAAGCTCTCGAGGTATGAAGGACAGTTTCTCTTCCAGTGGCCGTCGACATTGCAGTGGAAACATTTTCCTTTGTCATTAGCCTTTTTCTTTTGAACTTCCTTCTTTGGCTTCTTGTCTTTCTTCTGCTTCTTAGCAGGCTTCTTTTTCTTCCAAGTAGACTTTCTCTTGGAACCAGAAGTCAACTCAACAGCAAGGACATTGCCCCTTGAACCTTTCAAGGCTCCCTCAGCAGTTACCAACATGTTTATCAGTTCAGTCTTAGTGCATTCAATCTTATTCATGTGGTAGTTTACTATAAACTGACCAAATGAATTAGGAAGTGACTGTAGGATCAAATCCACTTGCAATTCCTTGTGCATGTTCATTCCGAGCTTCTCAAGCTCCTCTAGGTTCTTGATCATAGTCAGACCGTGATCATGGACAGACTGCCCTTCGCGCATCTTTGTCTTGAAGAGCCTCTTGGACACTTCAAAACGAGCTGTGCGACTCTGCTCACCATACAACTCTTGCAGGTGTGCCAGTATGTCCCTAGCAGTCTTCATATTTTCATGCTGGCATTGGAGTTCATTTGACATGGATGCCATCATATAGCATTTAACTCTAATGTCATCATCCATCCACTTTTGATGCATCTAACGCTGAACATCAGTAGGACGTGTTGGTAGTGTGGGGCTATCTGAATCGAGTATGTAGCCTATTTTCTCACAGTCCAAAACAATTTTGAGGTTTCTAAGCCAGTCTTTGTAATTGGTTCCGGTCAGTCGGTTGGTCTCAAGAATACGGGTCAAAGGGTTTGAAGCTGACATTGTATCTGTAGAGAGTAAAGATTCTAGTTAGACTTTTGTACTTGATCATTAATTTGTTCTAAGGTCTTTTAGAACAAATGTAACTCCCACTATTTTCTCGAATCCCTCACACTCTCCTGGTAGGAAAACGGAAATCCCACACGACTAGGATTTCTAGTAGGTACTGCAGTCTCACCAATTTACATGCCACCTCACCTAACAGTTATTGGTGACACATAGATTGATGAATGTACAACTCTTGTACAATGCTTCTCAAGCATGTTGCAGTGTAACTTGGTCTCTAAGCCATGAAAACCTCACCTAACAGTTATTGGTCCCATTTCTTAGTTAAGTCAGACCCACCGTATAACCGTAGGAATAAAGTCGTCATTGGGTCCTCACCTAACAGTTATTGGTGCCCAACCCCACCTTTACCCTACAACATCTCATGTCTATAGAGAGGTCCAGCCCCCTGATGCAACTTGACCACTGTGTCCAGCCGAGACAAATCAACATCAGAAAGACCTTAGCAGCTCTACTACAGTGGAAGACCTATTGACTTAATATTGGTTAATTAGGTCTTAGTGTTTGCAACTTGAGCTCTTCATAAGAGGTAATCGAACAATTGGCCAGGTAAGCAGGTGGGAGGCTCCCCTTACTCAGAGAGTAAGGTCCTAATTAAGTAACCACCTTTCATGCTTTTCTAGACACCAATTAGATCAATTAATCTAATATGACTTGCTCATATCGGTTCACTCTCGACTTGATTGAGGAGGTTTTGATTTAGGTCTCAATTGGATTTGCTACATCACATGTAAACCTATCTACCCGACTCTCATTCATAACACATGCAAACGGCACATTGCAGGCAGTTATAATCGCAACAATAATTAAAGCTAAACTTTAAATAGGTGATGATCATGAATTCTAGTTAGGTCGTATTACAAGCACATGCACGTCAATCGATCAACTGGTCTTCAACTCTTGAATTGGTTCCAAGCCTCCTTGATTCGATCCTTGACCAACTCTTGATCCAATCACCATCAACCGCTTAGACCCCTGCTCATCTCATGCATCATCTTTGACTTGATCGTTGACGTACATCACATCACAGAAATACAACCAGATATAAAATAAAAATAAATTACATCTCCCTTTTAGGAGGCACGCAGGCCTCTCAAAACATCAAATAAGATGCATGCAAGCATCTAAAAAATTACATGACATCACAGATCACATCGCAGGTCATTACATTTGATACCAAAAGGGTTTGAATCCTATGATCATCACCATATGCAACAATTATAATTTTCAGATCTGAAAACTAACTGATTATATCATGACATAGGTTGCTGATCATGCTAATCATGATTTTAAACTTTGTAATCTCATTAACAATGCAATTAGAATCATCATCTTATCACATAAAAATCAGCATGCAAAAATCAGCACCCCTGAAAAATCTGCATGCAGATTTTTCAGCATGCATGATCATTCAATTTTCAGATCTAATAAGCCTTTAGATAATTAATTCTTACCTTAATCTACGAAGCCTATGCTCTGATACCACTGTTGGGAACCCGCCCATGCCGCTGATATTTCAAAAAAATCAGATGGCAGCGAAAGAGGCATGTGCGGGATCGACGTTCATCGCATGAACGTTGTTTCGTGAACCGTTCGTAGTTATGCAAGAATTAAAAACTTTTAAAATATTTAGAAGATCAGATCTTCACCTTGTGCGGGTAGATGATCACCGCAAACTGAAGTTCGTGGTTTTAGGATGAAGGTTCGTTTGAAGCCGTTCAAACGTCCGGCCTCTACGGGCAGAGGACCGATCAAAGCTTTCTTGTCTTCCCGGGGTGCTAGCTCCCTTGCAAAGACTTCTTTTGATGGCTGATTTCCTCTCTATCAATCAATCCTTGATTGTGCTTGAGAGGAGGAAGAAGAAGAAGGCAACTGATTTGCGAACACTTCCTCTATGGGGGACTGAGGTGGACTCCCTAAGATGGCCGTAAGGGCCTCTGTCCTATCTGAGGGGTGTGTGGAAAAGATCCCCTCTCTGGAGAGATGGAGGACTCGAGCAATGAGGTCCTCGAAAATGAAAACTAGGGCACCCGCTACAGTCCCCTGGATACCGCCGCTACCCCGTGCGACAGTACCGTAAAATTTCCTTACTAACCTTGGATAGGTAGGGAGGTCAAGAGAACAAAAGAACTCTAAGCCCTGGGCCCTAAGGTGATGCCCTAGGTTGAACCCTTCCCGGGAGAGGAAGTCAAAGTTGACTTGCCTCCCGGTAGAGACAACCTTCCCGGCGCATGAGCGCGAGGGAACCGGCCTAGGCGGGAAGGAACCGGAGGTGGTGGCCTCGCGGGTTCGTTCCGAGCCTTGGACCGTCGCTCGGCCCCACTCGCGGAGAAGGATCTCTTCCGGCTTGGGACAATGGCTTTCCTAGGCATTTTTGACCTAAACACGGAGTGATGGACAAGAAAAATGGAGGAAAACTCGACGGTGGGGATCTAGAACGGGTCGAAGACGAGGTCGGAGACGACTCTAGGGTTTTGGAACAGTGGCGGTTGAAAATAGAAGTGAAGAGAAAAATATTCCGTTAGGGTTAAAAGTCGGATTTCCGACCTCGAGTCGACTCTGGTAAGTCGCGAGTCGACTCGACCTCGAGTCGACTCCCAAATATGCGCGAGTCGACTCGAACTCTGGCACATAACCAAAAAACTTGTTATTTCTGTGCCAAAAGAGAGAGTTATGGAACTATCAAAGATTTAAGAACTGATTTGATGATCATAGATAAGAAACCCTATGTCTAACATAAGCTAATCATCAAAATCAATGAATTAGAGGAGAGTATCACTAGAATGGATCAATCACTCCTAACCCTCTTCTAAGTATACAAAATCGATCTTCACTCAAAGGTTTTGTGAAGATGTCAGCAAGTTGATCATCAGTACAAACAAATTGAAGTGTCATATCACCATTCAGTACATGATCTCTTATAAAGTGATGTCTTATCTCAATGTGTTTAGTTCTTGAATGCTGAATTGGATTTTTTGTTAGATTAATGGCACTTGTATTATCACAATTAATGGGAATTTTATCTTGTTTAATACCATAATCTTCAAGTTGTTGTTTAATCCACAATATTTGAGCACAACAACTCCCGGCAGCAACATATTCGGCTTCCGCCGTAGATAGTGCAACCGAGTTTTGTTTCTTGCTAAACCAAGAGATTAAATTTTCTCTTAAGAATTGACATGACCCGCTGGTGCTTTTTCTATCAAGTTTACAACCAGCGAAATCTGAATCAGTGTACCCTATTAAGTTTATGCTTGATTCTTTAGAGTACCATAGACCTATGTTTTTTGTTCCTATGAGATATTTAAAAATTCTCTTAACTACAATTAGGTGTGATTCCTTAGGATTAGATTGATATCTAGCACACATGCATACACTAAACATGATATCAGGTCTACTTGCTGTAAGATATAATAAAGATCCTATCATACCTCTATACACCTTTTGATCTACTGATTTACCTGATTCATCTTTGTCTAGTTTGCATGATGAATTCATGGGTGTGTTGATTGGCTTGTTTTCATCCATATCAAACTTCTTAAGTATCTCCTTGATATATTTTGCTTGATTGATGAAGATGCCCTCTTTAGATTGTTTGATTTGGAGCCCGAAGAAATAGTTTAGCTCTCCCATCATGCTCATTTCAAAATCACTCTGCATTAAGTCAGCAAATTCTTCGCAGAGGCAATTGTTAGTAGCACCGAATATAATATCATCTACATAAATCTGTACTACTAACATATCTTTGTTTTTCTTCTTTAAAAACAGTGTTGTATCAACATTTCCTCTAGAGAATTCATGGTCTAATAGAAATTTGCTAAGTCTTTCATACCATGCTCTAGGAGCTTGTTTTAGACCATAAAGTGCTTTGTTTAGTTTATAAACATGATTGGGGTATTGATGATTTTCAAAACCAGGAGGTTGTTCTACATACACCTCCTCATTAATATACCTATTCAAAAAGGTACGTTTTACATCCATTTGAAATAGTTTGAAGTCTTTAGAGCATGCAATTGCTAGTAACAGTCTAATTGCTTCAAGTCTAGCTACAGGAGCAAAAGTCTCATCAAAGTCTATACCTTCTTCTTGATTATAGCCCTTTGCTACTAGTCTAGCCTTGTTCCTAATCACAACTCCATTTTCATCAAGTTTATTTTTGTATATCTATTTAGTTCCTATTATTGAGTATTCAGTGGGTCTTTCTACCAAATTCCATACATTATTTCTAGTAAATTGATTTAGTTCCTCTTGCATAGCATTTATCCAATTTACATCATTTTCAGCTTTTTCAATGTTTTTAGGTTCTAAGTGCGAAACAAAAGCTAGGTGATTATTTAAGTTCCTAAGAGAAGCTCTAGTTCTAATAGGTTGTGATGGATCATCTAGTATTAATTCTTTAGGGTGACCGTATGCATACCTTGATGCAAAAATAAAATTGTTCTCCCAAGTGCAGGAGAATCGCACAAGTAGTATAACTCGGAAGTCCGAGGTCGATTCCTCAGGAAACGATCTATGGATTATTAGCTTAATTTCAGATTAATTGATTCAATAAACTTATGGATTAAGATGATGGTTTGCAAATAGAAAATAAACCAGTAAATAGAGAGTCGAAGTTTGGATAGATTAAGATGGTGTAGGGATCCAGAATCTCCTTTAATAATATCAAGTTCATGCAATAAATTCTATGATTCTTTTGTTTTCTTTTAAAAATTATAAGCAGATAAAATTTAATTATTGAGTATGTTCTTGATAACATGAATTCTCTTTTTGAGCATTCAACGTGCCTTAGAACGTCAACGATGAATCAAATAATTGAGGAAGACATGTATCAATAAGCATAAATCATAAAAGAATTTTCAACATATAAGAATCATAACATAATCAAAAGATAAATCGTATAAAGCAAAGGATTAGAATTTACATCATGAACTCGGTACACCAAAGGATCCTCCTTCACCCATCACCAAGGATTTTAGCTCATCATCTTCTTCTCTCTTTCTCACTCTTTTTTTTTAATAACAGAAACAGGGCATCCCCTGTTTCTTTCTACTTTTTTTTTTTCTTTCTACTGCAGCAGCCCGGCTCCTCCCTGTTCTTCTTCTTCGATGCCCCCCCCTTTCTCAGCCGACTACCTCTTATACTCATCTCCCCCCTCTATGGATCTTGGGGATGCATTGGAGATCAATGCGAACGGCTGATCTTGGGCGCGTGAGGTTGGAAGGATGAGGTCGCGGATGCTGTGGAGGAGGCGGACGGCTGGGCAGTGATCGCGGATGGTCGGAGGAGGCTGAGGTGTGGAGGCTTGGCATGAATCCCGATCTTCTTCAAATGGATGCACAGAGATGCTCGGGAGCTGATCGCGGATGCTGGGAGATCGTTGTGAGAGGATCATGGACGCTGATCTCGGGTGAGGACGACGCGCTATGGATGAAATGCGGGAAGGCTGGAAGTCCGCTGCTGAGAATGCGGGGTAGGCGGAAGATTTCAAGAAGTTTTGAAGTCAAATTAAAAAGATTCTGAATTTCAGAGTGCCTAGGAACAGTCTTCGAGTCAACTCTTGGAGAGTTGGAGTCGACTCTAGCACAAGAAATTATCAAATGGCATGCTTGGCACTTTCACGAGTCGACTCACGCAGTCTTCAAGTCGACTCTCTCAGAGAAAGACAGAACAACATGTTAGAAGTATGCCCTATAAGCCAATGTGGCTGACGCATATTTGTAATCTGGGGCATAAATTTGTAATTTGACACTTATTAATAAATAAGATTGGGTAATTTATTTTTCATTCATGTTTGTATGTGTCCATGAATCGTCCAAGAAATTAATAGATGATGACACATAATTTCAAGAAGTTGAAAATTTGAGGCATGTGTCATTAGGGATTAATTTCTAAATGCTCCTGATCGAGGGATCCATCACGAGGGACGGTGATTGATCCGCTGAGATTAGTGCATAGATCACTTAGTCAGATGGACGAGTCTCGAGTCCACGGTGTAGAGACACTGGAGTGATTATGCAAGTACTTGTTAGAGAACAAGGTACTGAGCGTGACCAAAGATAGTAGTCACATGGATGTCATCCACTCATCAGTGACTACTTATGCTGCAGTTGTATGACTGGTCCTTTGACCTGCGATGTCTCAGGTATTCACTGTGAGGTTGCTGTAGTTTGATGAGCATGTGAACTTGGGCCCTAGTCATTCGGGTTCTTGTAGTGCGAATTGGCTGCAGTAGGTTCATTTTGGAATATGATTGCATCTAGATGGGATCTATCGACCTTGATAGATTAGGAGTGATCCTATGTGATTTATAAGACTGAGTTCGGTAAATTCCTGATCAGGTATTTTGGAAAAAAAGTTTTTCATATCTCGAATTGGAAGCCGTATAAATTTGACATATGACAGATGATGGGGTTTGACGAGATATCCACAACCTCTATCATGTCGGGATCCATGATAGAAGGACTGTATCATACGCTAACTGCACCAAGAGGTTCAGATATTCCATTCTGCTGGGTTGCCACCACATACTGCTAGGTGTCACTAGTGGATTGTGAGACTCGAAGGCATTCACTTGGTGATTAGTGAACCCTAAGAGTAGAACTGAAATTATTTCAGTCCACTGAAAGGAGTTTCGGTGATATTGAGATGGAGATCTCAATATTTCTCACTACCAGTCAGAATAAAACCTACGGGGTCAGACACATATAGGATTTAATTAGTCAGACTATCATAATTATGATTTGGAATCATAATAGAAATCAATCATCAATATGATTGGTGATTGAATTAACCCACTAAGTGTTAGTGAGTTAATAGAAGAAGAATTAAGTGGAATTGATTGCAATTGGATTGCAATTGGGCTGATTTAATGAGCCAAATCAAATTGGGTTCGACCCAAATTGATTTGGGTTCATGATTGGGTCAATTTGATTAAACCAAGATTTGTGCGGATTTTAAAGACCATATGTCGTCGTAGGATGAATATGACTTAAGTCATGTTCACACTATGCGAACTTTAAAGTCCACATGGCGTCGTAGGATGCATGCTCCCAAATCAATTAATTCTCCTAATGAGATTAGGAATCCTAATGTGATTAGAAAATTAATCAATTGATTAAATAGACACATGTCATGCATCTATGAGCACAAGAATTGGACACTTGGCATTAATCCAAGGGTAGGTTATAGTCCCATACTCCTAATAAAATTAGGAGGAGCCCTAAACCCAATCTATAAAAGGGTAGCAAGGGAGAAGTTATGAATTAATTCTCTCCTCTTCCTCTCCATGCCTCCTCTTCTTTCTTCCTCCTTCTCCACGGCAGCAAGGGGTCTTCATCCTCCTCTTCTTCCACGATAGCAAGGCAAGGAAGATCCACGTGCAAGGTTCCTCCTTCCTCTTCCTCCATCGCGAGCAAGTTTGAAGAAGAAAGGGTTCTTCTTTAAGGAGCTATGTTGCAGATTTTTATCTTCTAATCTATATGATAGTCATGAGAGGTCTTTGCAAGGAGCTAGCATTCCGGTAAGATCCTATCTCAGATGATTAGATCCTCGTGTAGGTACCTGCAGAGGTCGAACAATTGTGTGGCTCAAACAGGAACCTAGATAGATCATTAGGCTGCAGTATTCTTCACCTGCAGAATTTTTGAAGATGAGATCTTCAAATTAATTTCTTCTAATTTTAGTTTCAGTTTTATGAATCTTAATCAATCTTCCTCAGATCCTAATCTCCCCTCTTAGTGAATTCAAAGATCTTCTGGATTTGGATCCAGAAAAATTTTTGAATTCTACGATCCGAGGTGCATTCATGCGATGAACGACGTTCCGTTCGAATTCCGCTGTGAACATCATATCGAACGGGGCGTAACTTAGCAGTGGTATCAGAGCCATGGTTCTAGAGAGCATGATTAGGACCTAAGGATTGATTACCATATTTTTAATCTGATTTTTAAAGGAATTATGCTTGCTGGATTTTCTGCGTGCTGAATTGTTGAAATTTTCAGCATACAGATTTTTTTTTGCTATGATCTTGCAAATTATTTTAGAATTGCAATTAGATTACAATATTTTAAATAAAGTAATGCATGATCTGAAATTCAGAGAATAGCATAATAGGTTTAAAGTTTCAGATCTGAAAATATACATGAGATGCATATGGTAATCATAATGTTTATACTTGTTTAAGGTTATGTTTAAAATAATGTATGCATGAGATATATGTATTAGTTAAACAAAAATTTATTTGCATGAGATGTAAATAAAATCCTTAAACAATAGGACATTTACATAAGATGTAAACTGAAACAATTATGTCATTTACATAAGATGTAATCACATAATATATGAAAGGGTTTCATAATTACATAGGATGTAAACCTGAACCAATGTGACATTTACATAAGATGTAAATCGAATGACATTTGGTATGGGGTAGATGGTTACATTAGATGTAAATCCCAAGAGGCCTAAAACCTTTCTAAATCAATCGAGAGTGAATGATACATTGAGCTAGCCATATTTGATTAATTGATCTAATTGGTGTCTAGGCAAGCTCAAAGGTGGTTACTTAATTAGGACCTTACTCTCTGAGTAAGGAGAGCCTCCCACCTGCTTACCTGGCCAATTGATCGATTACCTCCTATGGAAAGCTCAAAGTTGGAATCACTAAGATATGATTATCCAATATTAAGTCGATTGGTCTTCCACCGTAGTAGAGTTGCTAAGCTCTTTTCGGCGTTAATTAGTCTCGGCTGGATACAGTGGGCTAGTTGCATCGGGAAATTGGACCTCTCTATTAACATGAGATGTTGTGGGGTAAAGATGGGGTTGGGCTCCAACAACTGTTAGGTGAGGACCTAATTACAGCTTTATTTTCGCGGGATATACGGTGGGTCTGACTTAACCAAGGAACGGATCCAATAACTGTTAGGTGAGGTCCTTATGACTTGAAGACTAGGTTAGCTCAATATGCTTACGAAACATTGTACAAGAGTTGTACACCCATCGTCTATGTGTCTCCAATAACTGTTAGGTGAGGTAACATGTAGATTGGTGGGACCGCAGCACCCCACTCGAAACCCTAAGTCGCAGGTTTCCGTATCTTTACCAGGGAAGTGTGAAAGATCCGAGAAATAGTGGAAGGATTTGATCCAATTTTGTTTTAAAAGTTCCTAAAACAAATTAATGTCAAATATAAATTTTTAATTAGAATCTTTACTCTCTGTAGATGTCAATGGTTTCCAACCCGATAGTTCGAATTCTAGATAACAATAGGTTGACCGGACCAAACTATAAAGATTGGCTCCGTAACTTGAAGATTGTCTTGAGTTGCGAAAAGATAGCTTATGTTCTTGACCATGAACTCCCGGTGTTACCAACCTGTGCAACCAATGAGCAGCATGAGACACATGCAAAATGGTTGGATGACGACAATAAGGTTAGGTGCTACATTTTGGCATCCATGTCCAACGAATTGCAATGCCAGCATGAGAGCATGAAGACTACTAAGGACATACTTGATCACCTGCAAGAGTTGTATGGTGAACTGTTGCCCAAGAAGACAACCCAAGAGGGGGGGTGAATTGGGTTTTAATTAATTATGACCAATTAGAAACTATGATAAGTAATTAACTAAATCTATTGCAAGCAAATTAGATAATTTACTAGATGAAGTGAGTGTAGAGAGAAAAGGAGACAGTAGCCAATACAAACACAAATAAGTTTATAGTGGTTCGGAGCCAACTCTTGCTCTTACGTCCACTCCCCAAGCCGCACTTGGGTTTTCACTATAATCTCTAGGATTACAGCCGGTTGTTTTATAAGCTCATAACCTAACTTGTTGTTTTCCCGAGATTACAACGAACTCGGTCGGTTTTCACAGGCTCACCGACTAGAACCACCCAATTGTTTTTTTGGGTTCACAATCAAATCCAGTTGGTTTTTCCCGGTTCACCAACCAAAACCTTACACCGTTGGTTTTATATTTGGCTCACCAACAAATCTTACAACCCTTGATTCAATCCCCTGATTGAATCAAGTAAGAAAAAAATAGAGTTTTGGATTTCATAGAGAAAGCTTCTAAACAAGCAGATGTGAAAACAATAAATGCGAAGTAAAGTTACAAGCCCTCAAACAGATTTCGAAAGAGGAAGAAAGAGCTTCTCGAACTTTGGGTCTCCTCTTTGAGTGCACTGAAGATTTGATGTCAGAAGAAGAGCCTTGAATGCGAAGGAAAAACTTTTAGGAATGAATTGAATGCATTTCTTCCTTTTTTTGCTTGTCTTTTCCCTCAATGGACTCTTGGTAGATGGAAATGCCTTAATGCACAGATGGAGTAACTCTCTTGTTGTCTCCTACTGTTTACTCTGGCTATTTAAACAGTCCCTTTTAAAAAATAGCCGTTAGACACTAATTTGTAGCCGTTCTGCACAGTCTGCACCTCCTGACAATGTATCCGTTGGGGTTGGAGTCGACTCGCTCGATCTGGAGTCGACTCGGCTGTTGCTAGAGTCGACTCATGCTTTACTGGAGACGACTCGCCCACTATTCAAGATTTGAATTAAAGTGCCGTCCCAACCTGGAGTCGACTCGGTCCAAGCTTGGAGTCGACTTGCCAAGATCTGGAGATGACTCGGCATTTTGGAGACGGCTCGTTCTCAGGATTTCAGAGATCTATTTTTCTGCATTTCTCTCTCGAGTCGACTCGGATCCTCTTAGAGTCGACTCGGCTCTCAGAGCCCGAAAAACTGATCCTCTGTCTGTTGATCTGAGCTGCCTCGGAGTCGACTCGCACTTTGTTGGGCTCGACTTGGCTGACTTGGGAGTCGACTCTGGAACACCTGGAGTCGACTCGTTTACAGGGTCTCCGAAAATGGTTCTCTGCCTTTTGGACTTGCTTTCCTCTGGGAGTCGACTCGAACATAACTGGGAGTCGACTAGTAACCTTCTGGAGTCGACTCGATAACAGGATCTAAAAACCATCGTTCTGTCTTTCTGTCTGTTACCCTTTGGAGTCGACTCGTCACCGTCGGGAGTCGACTCGTCAAGCATCGGAGTGAACTCGAAGCCTTTTGGAGTCGGCTCGCTGACAGGGTCTGAAAACCATCTTTCTGTCTTTCTTTCTGTTCTCAGTCGGAGTCGACTCGTAGAGTATCGGAGTCGACTCGAGCTCGTGCCAGAAACTCTGAACCATTTGGAGTCGACTCGTAATCTTTCGGAGTCGACTCGAGAATCAGCCCTTGGTTCAAATAGGGTTCAATACTTGTCCAACTTATTTTGAACCAAAGCTTGAGGCACTTAATTGAAAATATACAAATATATGCCTGAAATACTAGATTGAATTCATTAGTATAACATAAGATATACTCAAATGCTTTGAGCTCATCAAAATCAAATAGAGGTTTAATCAATCACTCCACAATCTCCTCCTTTTTGATGATGACAAAATATTGAGTATTTATAAAGTGAATTGCTCAGACATGAATTGACTTGTAGTAAAGTTTCAAAATGAATTCAAATGTCTAGTCATTTAGTGTATCCAAAATTGAAAGGTATGAGTCAGTAAACTTTGAAATTAAGGCTCCCCCTTTAATTTGGAATTAAATAAGTCTTCAAAGCATACACTCAATTGTTTGGCTTATATTCTTTCAATTTAAATTGCTTATAATTTTGATTCTCCCCCTCAATATTTGCATTCTCTTTTGTTCGAACTTTGTTCAGATTTTTTTATTAAATTTCTTTTGATTAGAGATGGGAAAATCTAACAATTTGTTCTTTAATATGATTCAACTAATCTCCGAATATTCCTTGAATAGATTCTGGAGATTACTCCTTGAGGAGCCCCAACAGAAAAATAATCAGCCTCGAGGTATTGAATCCACTAAGAACAAATTACATTTTTGCTTAAAAATGTTTTTTTTGTTTATATCCCTTTGCTTAAGAATATTTCTTTTGTTTGTATCACTTTACATTTTTCTCGCCCTTTTTGTCATCACATCAAAAAGCACATAAAACATAAAGAGATAATAAGTCAAATTGTACAGATTTTTGAAGGAAAATCTCTATTCATTATAGTAAGTACAAAAATGAATACATATCAGAAAAGTCCTCAAGGGACTGTACATTATAAAATCAAAAATATACTAGGGTCGTCTAGCAGTGGAGGATGTGGCTCCCATACTCAGTCTAGTATGTCGCATGACCAAGCTTATCCCCTCAGATACATTCCCTAGTTGTGTGATGATCTCCGAGGTAGCCTTAGATTATATCTCAGTTAGCTGGGTCACATTCTCCTGAATAGTGTCAAGCTTGAAGATTAAGGCATTTGCAAGCCTTTCCGCACCTTAACTTTGGCTTCCCATCTCTTCTCTGATGCTGTCTTGCATCTGCCTCGTGTCTTCCTTTATGTCTCTAAGGCTCCAGTATTGACCCTGGACTAGGCTCCTTATGTTGGACATTTCCTCCCTAAGTTCTGCTATCATCATGGATACCGCTGCTGTGGAGGGAATGACGTCAGTGGAGCGTGCACTGTGTGAACCTCTCAGCTCCCTCACTATGTCACCTCTCAGCTCCCTCACTATCTCATCTCTCAGCTCCCAGAGCTGCTCAGTGCTGATCCTGACTTCTAGGGGCTGCTGAGGTGGTGGTACGGTAGAGGGTCCAGCTGAAGTAGATGGCTCAATAGGGACTAAAGGACCAGATGTGGATGGAAAGGTAGAAGGATCTGTGAAGTGGTCCTGGTCATGATCAGGGCTAGTGAATGATGAGTAGTAGGGTCAGATGGTGTGGATGAAGATGTTTTCCTAACCCAGACACCCTCTACTTTATGGAAGCCCATTCTATGAAGAGTTCCCTCACCCATATGATCAGTGTACCTGAGGGAGCGTGTGGGTTCTTCCTCAAGGATAGGGACCTCTAATTCCCTAAAGATAAGTGTAAAGAGCATACCGTAAGGAAGACTTAGCCTAGGCTTATCTAAGGGTTCACAGAGATACCTATAGATTAGCTTTGGAAAGTTTAGGGGAATGTCATGTAGAATGTAGAACATCAATGCTAGATCCTTTTCTGAGATAAAGTCAAACCGACCAGTCTTAGGAAAAAGGGTCCTAGATATGATGCTCAGGAGGAGTCGCATTTCAGCTGAAAGCTGATTTGCAGACACCTCCTCTATGGAGGATTGGGGTGGTCTTCCTAAAATGGCCGTAAGGGCCTCTGTCCTGTCTGTAGGATGTGTGGGAGCGATCCCATCGCGAGACAAGTGGAGGACCCTAGCAGTGAGATCTTCTGAAATGAGAATGGGGATATTGGCTACTACCCCTTGGACACCACCGCCACCCCTTGTGATGGTCCCATAAAATTTCCTAACTAACCCTGGGTAGGTAGGGAGGTCAAGAGAACAAAAATATTCTAAGTTTTGGGCTCTAAGGTGATGCCCTAGGTTGAACCCTTCCTGGGAGAGGAAGTCAAAGTTGACTTTCCTCCTGGTAGAGACAACCCTCCCGGCGCACGGACGTGAGGGAACCGACCTAGGTGGAGAAGAAACCGGAGGTGTTGGCCTCATGGGTTCGTTCCGTGCCTTGGATCGTCTTTCGGCACCGCTCGCGGTGAGAGGTCTCTTCTGGCTCGGGACAACGGCTTTTCTAGGCATTTTGACCTAAAACAGAGGGAAGGACAGGAGAAAATGGGAGAAAACACGAGAGAAAGGGCCAAAAAATGGGTCGGGGACGATGTAGGAGACGACTCTAGGGCTTTTGAATAGTGGCGGCTAAAAATAGAAGTGGAGAAAAAGATATTTCGCTTAGGGTTAAAAGTCGGATTTCCGACCTCGAGTCGACTCCTAAACATACGCGAGTCGACTCGACCTCGAGTCGACTCCTAAATATGCGAGAGTCGACTCGCCCACGAGCCGACTCTAACATCTATTCGAGTCGACTCTAACTCTGACACATAACCAAAAAACTCAGTTAATTCCGTGCCAAAGGAGAGAGATATGGAAATCTTTAGAACTTAAGGAATGATTTGATAACCATAGACGAGAAATTCTATATCCAGCGTAAGCTAATTATCAAAATCAATGAAATATAGGAGAGTATCACAAAAATGGATCAATCACTCCTAACCCTCTTCTAAGAGTACAAAATCGATCTTCACTCAAGGGTTTTGTGAAGATATCAGCAAGTTGATCATCAGTACCAACAAATTCAAGCATCACATCACCATTTATCATATGATCTCTTATGAAGTGATGTCTTATCTCAATATGTTTAGTTCTTGAGTGCTGAATTGGATTTTTAGTTAAATTTATGGCACTTGTATTATCAGAATTTATGGAAATCTTATCTTGTTTAATGCCATAATCTTCAAGTTGTTGCTCGATCCACAAAATTTGAGCACAACAACTTCCGGCAGCAATATATTCGGCTTCCGCAGTGGATAGTGCAACCGAGTTTTGTTTCTTGCTAAACCATGAGATTAAGTTCTCTCCTGATAGTCAACTTTAAAGACCACGCAATAGCACGTATCTGGTAGGATAGTGATTACGGGTATCGATCCACAGGGATTGGGGTATAGTTGTTTTCTTAAAAATAAAAATATTTAAAAGGAAGAGTTTGTGAAGAAAATTAAACTAAAAAATTTAATAAAAGAAAATGCAATTAAAAGGATATCAGTTTGGGAGAACCTAGGGCAAGGAATTCACCACTAACATCGGAACAAGGGTTATTTATATTTTATTTCATTCTTGGATTAACATACAAATTGGCTACAAGCCTAATAAACATTTAAATAAAAATTCACAAAAGTAATTTGGGCATAATCCATCTTCAGTCGGCATGAAATGTCTACCCTAATCTAAGGTGGCAGCACATCGCATCTTCCCTAAGCATGGACTATCTTATATTTACTTAGTGATCATGAAGAACAGTTGTATAAACATCATATTTAAAATCACAGAAATTAAATATGATTCAAAAGAAGATATCCATTAAAAACAATAAGTTCATACAACCCCAAGAATATAAAATCAAATATAAAACCCGTGTCCCTTTGTTAGGGCTGCATCCAGCCCTAGAGAGGAGATCAGCCTTCCATGGAAAATTGAACAGCTGCACTGCAGGGGGACTTCATAATGATTGGCTCCTTCCTCCCGTCGGCTCTCTCCTCTCTTCTCTGTCTCCCGTGAGAACTCCTCCGAAGGATGAATAGGATCAACCGGCTCCCTTGGAATGGTTTCGAAGAGGATACCCCCTCTGTTCACGTCTGGGCTTTTTATAGGCTGCACTCTCTCTCTTCTTCCGCGTTTTCACGTTGCGATAAGGATGGATTGAAGCTGGATGAAGCTGAGGATTTGTTGCTTGATTTGATTCGCTGGGATCTCTGTTCCGCTGATGAGAGCTGATGCCGTTTGGGAGTGATCCGGAAGAGTTGGGGATGAAGACACGTGAAACAGGGGATGTTTGGATGAAGCGGCTTTGGGATGCGGCTGTAGGCTTTTGAGAAGATCTCGGATGGTTGTTCTTTGGATGCGGAAGGAGTTGAACTCCTGAGCTTTATCCATGGACGATGGGACTCCGTTCTAAACGGGATGAGATCTGGGCGTTTTGGAAGGCTTATCCCGCCTGAGAAAAGAACTTGAGGATTCGGTTGGGAAGAACTTGTTCCGAAACAGGGGATTCTTCCGTGGCCAATTAAACCGAATAGGAGGGAGTTTGGATTCGGTTGACAGTTGAGATAAAGCTTGCTTGGAATTCATTCGTGGGAGA
Organism: Phoenix dactylifera; assembly: GCF_009389715.1. Lineage (NCBI taxonomy): Eukaryota > Viridiplantae > Streptophyta > Magnoliopsida > Arecales > Arecaceae > Phoenix > Phoenix dactylifera. Next base: position 970,884 of record NC_052392.1, read on the forward strand.
AGAAGGTTATCGGAAGAGGATGAGAGCTGGAAGATCTGGGATGAGGTTGGCAGTTGGGATATAACGGAGGATAAGCTCGGGAAGGACATGGAGGTTTGGATTTATCCGGACGATGGCTGGCCGTGGAATGCTGATTCTTGGAGTGGGGAGAGGATGCAGGGAAGTTTGTTCGTGGACGTGGGAGGAATCTGGAAGAAGATCAATTCGGAACACTGGGTTGATATTTTTGAAACAGGGGAAGATGCATTTGGATGCCGTGAAGCTCGGGAAGAAGCTATCGTGGAGAGGATGGGATCTGAACTTGGTTCTGGGAGTGGTTGTTTGGAATGTTCATCCGATTGGGAACAGGGGATGCTGGGATTTAGGATGATGTGGACGGTAAAGGATGGTTGCTGAGACGTTGGGATAAGGTTGATTGCAAAGATAAGCTGGAGCTTTGAACACGGAAGAAGCTTAGATGGAATCCGTGGGAGGTTGGGATGTCGCCGTTGGCTGAGAAGTCTTGGGATGCAATCGGAAGAGCTTGAGGATGAGGATGAATCGCCGGATATAAGGGATTTGATACATGGGGAGACTCTGTTCCTTGGATTCAGAAGGGAAGAGAGACGTGCGTGAGATTAGCGGAGGATGCGGAAATGAGTGTTAGGACGCTGGGAGATGAACACGGTCGCGAGTGATTCGGGAGGAGATGACGCTGGATCCGTGGTTGTGAAGTAATCTGGATGAAGTTCGGCTGGGAGTTGGGAAGGACGTGGAGGAAAATCCACAAAGTTGAGATGGAATGAAGGGGATTTGCATGATGACGTGTAATGAAGAGATGACTGGAATGGCTGGTTTCAACCGGGATTAAGTCTAATGAACGTGATATGGGCTTAAACATTGCAACGTGGGAGATTTTGGGAAAACATGAAAAGTCGAGCTCAATTGGATGTGAAAGAAACAATAGAGTTGGGATGAACGGGGTGCGTGTCATTCGGGTTCAGGGATCATCCGAAATAAGTTTGACTCGACTTGCATATATTAGATTCGACCTGCATACATTAGGCTCAATTAATAAATAACTAAATCAAACTCGAATTAATTTATTAAAATGCAATGATGAGGGTAACACATTTTTTAGTTAAATTTACAAAATATGTGAATTAAAATAATGATAAGTGCTATGAATAATATATGAATTTATGCATTATTTAGCACTTATCACACCCCCCAACCTACATCTTGCTAGTCCTCAAGCAAAATAAAAACTAACTCACTTTCGCAGGAATCGCGATTGCATTTACCGTATGCAATAAGGCTTTAAACCCCTAGGTGGCCCTAGTGGACGAGTTTTGTCTTGTGAGGGTTTCCGGCTCAGATACCCACAAACTACTGTCGAAAGAATTTATTTTATTATTTTATAAAATCTAATTTCAAATGCATAGGTGCTAAAAATTTCAAAAGCACACAAAGTTTTAATCACTAAGTCAGCCCAAATCCTAAGTCAGTATGCAACTTAAGTTGAGTCATTAAGTTTCCGTTAGGGAGTTGTAAGACTTATTTATACTTAGGTGCTTGGTGATATCTGGACCATACACAAGCTAAGGCTAAAATCTCCAAAATACTGCTAAAGCTGGTAGTTTCCAAGAATTGGTCAGATATGACCTAATCACTGATTCAAAATCATCCTACCTTGCAGGATTTTGAGAGTTGTGGATGTTTACTTTAATACCTCATGGGCTTTATCTGTAATATTCCAGTTTACTCGAATTTTTACAACGACAGCTTTCACACTATCGTCTTTTTCAAAGTCAATATTATTTTCTCTTTTTCTCTTTTTTTTATTTTTTTTTTATTTTTTTTATTTTATATTTATTACGCACTTTTACTCTTGTAATGATTCCTCCATGTAACGAGCATTCAGTCAACACTCCCACACCAGATGGCATAAGGTGTTAGGCATCAAGACTCCCCTACGGACCTATGCTCGGATTCATCATTGCAAGCCCGCTGACCTTTGACAATAGCTAGCCCTTTTCGATGTACCTGACTAAATTCACTTCCTTTTTTTTTTAATAGCGAATTAGATAGGTATGATTCATCAGGACTCAAGGTTGCTACCAGACTTAACAACATCATGTTAAACCTAACCCTTAGAAGTGCAGGCCATACGTGTTGTGAAATTTCAAAGTAAAAATTATCTTACAGCTCGCTAAAAGAATTTTTAATGAAAAGAACTCAAATTGACTTATTCCTGACTAATCATTGGGCTTTTTAGATTTTATATACTTTGTGTGATTATCATTTCAGCACTAAGGCATAGAAATTAGGTTTTTTTTTTGAAATAAACTTATTTAAAAATACGAAAATGTGAAAAATTTCTTCAAAAATTCGAATCCTATACCCCCCAACCTAGATCAGACATTGTCCTCAATGTTTTTTTTTTACTTTAAACATATTATATTAATATATATATATTTTATTTTTTTTATTATTATTTTTATTTTGGATGAAAATATGATGCATATGGAGGATAGAAGCATTGTATCTTAGTTGCATCAGTAATATGAGGACACCTGAAAAAAATGTGACAAGAAAATATGCAAAAATAACCTATGAAAATTGGGTTGCCTTCCAACAAGCGCTAAGTTTAACGTCTTCAGCCAGACACAGTGCATCCCTATCAAATCATACCGGGTTCATGCGGGGTTCTCCAAGGAAGAAAATTTGTGGAAGACTGATTGTTAAGCAGGAAGTTGACTGCTTCTATGGCCTTGTCTATATCAAAGTCAAAATGAGCCAAGCATGTTTTCAGAGGGTCATCTGCCAAAATATAAGGAAAGACTTCTTTTGCAAGATCGTCCATTTTATTTATTAGGAAGCACTCAACTTCCTTTGCGGGTTGATCAGAGGCATGAAATATATTTAACTTGACCTTCATATTCCCAAAGGATATATTCATCACCCCAGTTCTACAATTTATACTCGCATTGGCTGTAGCTAAAAAGGGACGCCCAAGGATCACGGGGATTTGTTTCTTAGGATTAGGCTCATGTTCCATATCAAGAACGATAAAATCTACTGAAAAATAGAATTTGTCTACCTTGACAAGAACATCTTCAATTATCCCGCGTGGTGTTTTCACAGATCGATCAGCCAATTGAAGGGATACCGATGTTGGTTTTAACTCACCTAACCCAAGTTTCTCGTAAACTGAGTAAGGTAAAAGGTTGACACTTTGTTGACCCCCTAATGGATTTTGATGAATACAAAACACTAGAGTATAATTCCTATTTATCTTAACAATTTACTTGAGGATTTCAGGTAATTAATTAAGAATATTGTTAAGAAATGTCTAGGCAAGTTCCCATAATTTTTATGAATTTATTGAAGAATTTTTTGAGTTGAAGAAAATAGATCAGGGACAGCCGAGACGTCTCCGGTTTGTTCCAGAGACGTCTCTGGCACAAACAGGAAGAACTGGCACGTTTGGAGACGTCCCCGGCACCTAGCGAGGCGTCTCGCAGGGTCGGAGTCGACTCTCTCAGTAGCGAAGTCGACTCTCTCAGTGGCGGCAGAAAGGCCGATTTCAAGTGATATGCGCGAGCCGTCTCCACAGTACGCGGAGTCGTCCCCGCAAGTAAAAAGTTGAGTTTCCGAGTCGTCCCCAGAGAGTGCGGAGTCGACTCTCTCAGGGTATTCCAGAGGATGTCTTTTTCGGTGATAAGACAGCGGAGACGTCCCCTGAAAGAGCGGAGTCGACTCTCTCAGAGAATTCGAGAAGACATGTTTTTCGGAGATATAACGGCGGAGTCGTCCCCAAGGCAGCGGAGTCGTCCCCATGCAAAAAGCGCAAACAAGCCGAGACGTCCCCGTAAAGCGCCGAGGCGACCCTCTCAGAAAAACAGAAAAATAAGGATTCAAACCGTTCATCATCGGAGTCGCCCCCGTAAAGCGCCGAGTCGACCCCAAACAACGTCAAAAGTAAAATCTTACTGCCGAGACGTCTCGCGATGAAGCGGAGACGTCTCCGGAGCGCCTGGGATGCGACTGACAACTTTTGCAGGTTTGGTTTAAATTTCAAATCTCTTTAACTTTATCTCTAACGGCTATATTTGCTTTTTGGGCTATAAAAGGAAGCTCTTAAGTGCTTTCCAACAACTTCTCACCAACCCAATACAAGATCATTCAAGAGAGAAGAAAGAAAAAGAGGTTCTAGGGAGTTAGTGCATTCAAGTGAAGAAATCAAGCGCCTTCAAGTTTCCCAACAGATTTCGTGCTCAACTACTCTCTCCCGTTCGGCATTCAAAGCTCATATTCAAGCCAATGCGATCCACATCGGAAGAACCAACATTTTCCACGCTTCCAACGGCTAAAAGGGTTCTTCCGGGTTTCATTGTTTATTATTGTTATATTTGCTTATTTAGAGCTTTCAAATCTTTTGTAAAACTTTTGGTTATTGTGCTTGTTTCAGTCAAGGGACTTGGAACAAGGAAAAAGGCGTCCCAAGCCTAAGTGAAATTGGGGGTATAGGGTTCGTTGTTAGCCGGTGTAAAACAACGAGTTGGGTAGTGCACTCGCAAAACTACCGGACTGTAATCTTGGATTATAGTGGAAATTCCCAAAGGTGCTTTGGGGAGTGGATGTAGGAGCAGTGGAAGCTCCGAACCACTATAAAACCTTATGTTTGCGATTGATTGTTTTCTTACCTCTATCTTTACTTTAGCTCATACATTTGTGTGTTTTATTTTTAATTAGTCAAAAGTTTTAAAACACCCAATTCACCCCCCTCTTGGGTGACCATCTCTAGGCAACAAGTGGTATCAGAGCAGGTGCTCTGTATATTTCTTGAAGACCTAACCGTCTTAGCTAAAGATCTAGATGGCAACACCCTTCAACAATGTTCCTGCTGAGGGGCAGGCAACTAATAGACCTCCACTCTTCAATGGGACAAATTATACCTATTGGAAGACTAGGATGAGGATCTTTATTCAAGCACAAGATTATGCCTTGTGGAGGGTTATAGTTAAGGGACCACAAGAACCATCACACATGGTGAATGGCATTCAAGTTTCCAAACCTGAGGAGGATTGGGATGAGAATGATAATAGGATGGTTCAACTCAACTCTAGAGCCATGAACTCATTATTTTGTGCTCTAGATGTGAATGAGTTCAATAGAGTTTCAACCTGTACTTTCGCCAAGGAAATATGGGATAGACTTGAAGTTACCCACGAGGGTACAAATCAAGTCAAAGAATCTAAAGTGAACATTCTAGTTTACAAATATGAGCTATTTAAGATGGAACCTAATGAAACCATCACATGCATGTTTACACGCTTCACCGATATAATTAATGGTCTAAAGAGTTTGGGAAAATCTTATACTAATCCGGAACTTGTGAGTAAAATTCTCAGGTCTTTGCTGAAAGCATGGGAAGCGAAGGTCACGGCAATCGTAGAAGCCAAAGACCTCAACACTTTGGGACTAGAACAACTATTGGGCTCATTGATGACGCATGAGCTCACAATGAAGCAACATGAAGAAGAATTGCCAAAGAAAAAGACAATCGCACTCAAGGCTACCTCGAGTGTGTGTGAAGAAGAAAGTAGTGAGAGCGAAGAAGAAAGCGAAGATGAGGATTTGGGTTTGATAGTGAGGAAGTTTAAGAAATTCATGAGAAGAAAGAAACCCTTCCCAAGGAAAAAGTTTGGAGGGAGAAATGATTGGGAAAAAGAAAAAGAAAAAGAAAGAGACCCAATCATATGCTATGATTGCAAGAGACCGGGATACATTCGTTCCGAATGCCCTCAACAAAAGAAGCATTTTGGAAAGGAGAAGAAGAAGGCATTGAAGGCAACATGGGATGATAGTGACACATCATCCTCCGAGGAAGAGAAGGAAGAGACCGCCAATTTGTGCTTCATGGCGTTCGAAAACGACGAGGTATGTCAAAACTCAACTATAAATTTCACTTTAGAAGAATTGTATGAAGCTTTTCAAGAACTTATGAGTGATTGTAGTATGTTAGGAGCAAAGAATAAAGAATTAAAAGCCTCCAATCTAAAACTAAAGGATGATATTAAAAATCTATTGATTGAGAAAGAGAGCGTTGAAAATGTTAACACCATTGATCTAGAAAATAAAAATTCAAAACTTAGCATTGAAAATGAAACGGCAAAAACACTAATTAAGAAATTGAATCTAAAAGTTAAATCTCTACTCAATGATAATACCTCACTTGCACAAAATGTTGAATCCCTTAAAAAGGATAAGAAAGAACTAGTTAAAGAAAATTTGGATCTTAAGAATGAGGTACATAAGTACAAACCAATTGTTGAAAAATTTACACAAAGCTCTGAAAAATTAAATCTTATTCTTTCAAATCAAAGAGCTGTTTTTAATAAAGCTGGATTAGGATATAAAACTAACAAGCAACAAAAGTATCTAAAGAACTTCTTTGTGAAATCAAAAGATGTCAAAACTGAAAAACCTACATGCTTTCATTGTGGAAAAAGTGGACATAAAGCCTACTCTTGTATTCAAAGAAAGATCCAAACTAACAAGAGTACATTTGTAAAAGCTAAAAACATAACTAAAGTATGGGTGCCTAAGGAAACCAACTACACTAACCACGAAGGACCCAAGAAAACTTGGGTACCTAAGAGCTTCACATGATCATTTTGCAGGTATGCCTTGCAGCCGGGAATAAAAAGAGAATGTGGTATCTTGATAGTGGTTGCTCAAGGCATATGACCGGTGACAAGAGTCTCTTCGTCACCTTGAAATCAAAAAAAGGAGGAGTAGTCACATTTGGAGACAATGCTAAAGGTCAAATCATTGGTGTTGGTAAAATCTCCATATCACCCTCCTCATTTATTGACAATGTATTGTTAGTTAATGGACTAAAACATAATTTATTAAGTATAAGTCAATTTTGTGACAAGGGCTTTAAAGTGTCATTTGAATCATCACTATGCATAATTAGTAGTCCAATTGACAATGAGATCATACTCACAGGACATAGGCATGGAAATGTTTACATGGTAGATCTTGATGATCTCACCATGAAGGATGGCCAATGTCTTGTAGCCATGGATCCCAAAGTCAAAGAGACTAGTTGGTTATGGCATCGTAGGTTAGGGCATGCTAGCATGGATTTAATCTCTAAATTGATTACAAAAGATCTAGTCAAAGGACTACCAAAAATAGATTTTGAAAAGAACAAAATTTGTGCTGCATGTCAATTAGGAAAACAAACGAGAAGCTCTTTCAAGTCTAAAAACATAGTCTCAACAACAAAACCCTTAGAACTAATTCACATGGATTTATTTGGACCCACTAGAACTGCTAGTCTAGGGGGTAAGAGATTTGGTCTTGTAATTGTTGATGATTTTTCACGTTTTACATGGGTTTCATTTCTTGCACACAAAGATGAGTCCTTTCCCGCTTTTATCAAGTTTCATAATAGGATTTCAAATGAACTCAATCTTAAACTAAAAGCAATTAGGAGTGATCATGGTACCGAGTTTGAAAATCAGTATTTTGAAAAGTTTTGTGACGAAAATGGTATTAATCACAATTTCTCGGCCCCTAGGACACCCCAACAAAATGGGGTGGTAGAAAGGAAGAATCGCACACTAGCAGATATGGCTCGTACCATGTTGTGCGAATCGGATCTACCAAAATATTTTTGGGCTGAAGCAATAAATACTGCATGTCACATTTTAAACCGTGCATTAGTTAGATCTATTTTAAAGAAAACACCTTATGAGTTAATGAAAAATAAGAAGCCCAATATAAGCTACTTTCATGTGTTCGGTTGTAGGTGTTTTATTTTAAACAATGGAAAGGACAATCTAAGTAAATTTAGTGCTAAATCAGATGAGGGGATCTTCTTAGGTTATTCCTCATCTAGTAGAGCATACAAGGTCTTCAACAAGAGAACTCTCGTTGTTGAAGAATCCATTCATGTTGTCTTTGATGAAACTAATGGAGATTCTTCTAGAAAAGAAGAAGATAGTGATGCAGGTATACTTGAAGACAGAATGAAGGAGTTCTCCATACAAGACAAGCAACTTGAAGATGAAGTCAAAGAAGATACAATTCAGCAAGATGAAGAAGATCAACCCCAAGCAAGAAATCAAGATCTTCCTAAGGAATGGAGGTATGCACATGGTCATTCAAGGGATCTAATCCTTGGTGATCCTTCGCAAGGGGTAAGGACAAGATCCTCTCTAAGAAATACTAGTAATTATCTTGCTTTCGTTTCACAAATAGAGCCTAAATCACTAGAAGAAGCCGAAAAAGATGATAATTGGATGAATGCTATGCAAGAGGAATTAAACCAATTTGAAAGAAGTGAAGTTTGGACTCTAATGAAAAGACCCCCTAATGTTTCAATTATAGGCACCAAATGGGTATATAGAAATAAACTAGATGAAGATGGAATAGTAATAAGAAATAAAGCTAGGCTAGTGGCCAAAGGATATAATCAGGAGGAAGGAATAGACTTTGATGAAACTTTTGCTCCTGTTGCTAGATTAGAGGCTATTAGACTACTTTTGGCATATGCATGCTTCATGGATTTTAAATTTTATCAAATGGATGTAAAAAGTGCCTTTTTAAATGGTTATATAATGGAGGAAGTTTATGTAGGATAACCTCCAGGTTTTGAAAATCACTTACATCCAGATTATGTGTATAAATTGCATAAAGCATTGTATGGACTTAAGCAAGCCCCTAGAGCATGGTATGAAAGATTAAGTAATTTCCTAATTGAAAATAAATTTAAGAGAGGAAATGTAGACAAAATCCTCTTCATCAAAAGAAAAGAAAATGACTTATTGCTTGTGCAAATTTATGTGGATGATATAATTTTTGGTGCTACTAATGATAGTCTTTGTCAAGAGTTTGCCAAGCTTATGCAGGGAGAATTTGAAATGAGCATGATGGGTGAGCTCAACTTCTTCCTTGGGCTACAAATAAAACAATCAGAGGAAGGCATCTTCATCAGTCAGTCCAAATATATCAAGGAAATGTTGGAGAAATTCAAGATGAAGGATGCAAAGGAAATCAGCACACCCATGGGCTCAAGTTGCAAGCTTGACAAAGATGAAAAAGGTAAAAGTATAGACTGCAAATTGTACAGAGGTATGATAGGCCCTTTACTTTACCTTACTGCTAGTAGGCCAAATATATTATTCAGTGTTTGCATGTGTGCTAGATACCAAGTATGTCCTAAGGAATCACACTTGCAAGCTGTTAAAAGAATTTTTAGATATCTAGTAGGGATATCTAATGTTGGCTTATGGTATTCTAAACAATCTAACATAAATTTAATTGCTTATTCCGATGCTGATTTTGCCGGGTGCAAACTCGACAGAAAAAGCACAAGTGGCACATGTCAATTCTTGGGTGCTAATTTGGTTTCTTGGTTTAGTAAGAAACAAAATTCAGTTGCCTTGTCCACAGCTGAGGCTGAGTACATTGCAGCTGGAAGCTGTTGTGGCCAAGTTCTTTGGATTAAGCAACAACTTGAAGACTTCGGTATCAAAATGGATAATATACCAATTAAATGTGATAATACAAGTGCAATTAATTTAACAAAAAATCCTGTCCAAAACTCTAAATCAAAGCATATAGAGATTAGGCATCATTTTATTAGAGATCATGTGCTGAAAAATGATGTGATGATTGAATATGTATGTACTGAAAATCAATTGGCCGATATCTTTACAAAGCCCCTTTGTAAAGATAGATTCAACTTCTTAAGGAATGCTTTGAGCTTGTATGATCCTAGCAAATGAATTGAACTTGTATTGCATTGCTTTGCTACTCAAACTAGTAATCCACCTCAAGGTCAACATAAGTGAAAGCATGAATCCATCTAAGCTAAATGACGAACTGTTTGACTTTCCGGAGGATGGTTACCCTCCCTTGGACTCTTCATGGAGATATTTTCAGAGCCTATTTCATAGGTATTCGAAATTTGGTCAAACATTCCTCATTTCAATATTAATAATTCAAAAAAAAAAATCATTATCAAACTTTTATAGGATGTATTATTAAGGGAGAGGATCACAAACAAACTCACTCTGTATTCACCAAAAGAAATCATGTTAATTAATGTGGTTAAACAAAATAAATTGGGAAAGGTTAAAAATCAGTCTGAAATTTTTTAGTGCCGGAGACGTCTCTGGCAAATCGCAGAGACGTCCCCCCGGCAAGACGTCTCGCATCGGTCGCGGAGACGTCTCGGGGACCGAACGAGGGTTTTTAAAATAGGTCGAAACAGCTCGAGCCGACCCGAGCTATCCCTTTCATCCCCAACAAAACGCAAAACCCTAGCCTCCATTTTTCTCTCCACCTCAAACCGAACCAAAACTCCCCATTTCCCTAGGGTTTCTATTCCATGGCACCTAAGAGAGCTAGGAGGACTGGTGGGAGGCGTCCTAGGGTAGCGGCCGATGGTGAGGAACGGAGGGAAGAGCCTTCCGCGCCGTCTCCTCCGGTTGCTCCGCCAACCACGACCATTTTCTGTGCGAATCGCACAGTAACGACCGGTAGGTACATAGACTTTGGATTTCTAGATAGTGAGGGATTCTCTATTGGAGAGAGACTCCGTGCCCAAGGGTGGGAATACCTTTGTACCCTCAATACATCGACCTACCCCGGCCTAGTTAGAGAAATGTTTAGTAATATGGCCTTAGGGGACTTAGGGTACACTGCATATGTCCGGGGGACGTTGGTAGAGATTAATGAGGATGTCCTATCTAGCGTCTTGCAAATCCCTAAGGACGGTGAGGCTCCGACCTCACATCCCCAAAGGGAAATAGCCCTAAACTTACTTTTAGGACGAGAGGACTGCGGCCCTCTTGATGTAGTCAACTCCCAAGACCTAAACGCTGAGATGAGACTCCTTTTGAGTATTGTCAACCGGGTCTTGTTTCCTAAAACCGGCCGCTTCGATTTTGTTTCGGAGCGAGACCTAGTTATCATGCACCACATCCTACTAGGGATTCCCCTAAACCTCCCTAGACTTATGTTGAACTACATTGCTATATGTCATAGGTATTCTAGGTTTAGCATACCCTATGGGATGATCTTTACCCGAGTATTCAAACATTTTAAGGTTCACATTCCAGAAAATGAACCTGCAAAACCCTTGAGAAACACCGACTATTATCATGAGAGCACAATGCGTAGAATGGAGTTTCACAAGGTAGATGGGTCATGGGTTAAGGTACCAAAAAGAAATGCTCAAACCTTAGACCCTGAGATCCCACATCAGGAGCCTGACCACCACTCTCCTCCACTTAGCCACATGGACTTCCCTGATGTACCCTCCAGCTCAGCTGGCCCTTCCACTTCTATGCCACCTCCTCCAGTTCAGTGGGCCCCTCTCCCTATCAGATGAACAGATGCAGACTTTAGCATCTGTAATATGCCAGCAAATGAGGGAAGAAATGAGATCGATGATCTCTACTGAGTTGGCCCCCATCAGAGCTTCACATGAAGGGCTTCTACAAGAGTTGAAGGAAATCAGAACTCAGATAGAAGCTACAGCGCAAGAATTAGTTGGTGTGAATGCCACCCAAACCTTCAGATCAATTGAGCTACAAGACAGCTTGAGGACCATTTCAAATAGCCTTCAAGAATTGACAAGCCCTGGAGGCAATGTGGGCACTTTGGTTGCCCAACTTAGAGGAAGAATTGAAAGGGCAAGCATTGAATTTGAAGCACTAGTGGCAGCCTTTCATCAGTCCCAGGGAGATCAATTCAAAACATTACTAGATTCCATCAATGCATTTATAGATGCAGCTTGTAGGGCTTATGAGCAACGTCGCCGATGAGGGACATTTTGTAGACATCTAGGGTTCTTCTTTTTGTAAACCCTAGGCTCATTTTGAAACACCTTTTTGTATTAGAAATCAATACTTGTAATGATTTCCTCTTTTAACTTTGTAATGACTTCAAAGGTTTACAATGATATATGAATGACATACAATTTCTTTTGAAACCTTGTGTACATTGCTAACTCCGTGTATGTGATTCTGTGATTGTGTATGTGCCTCTTGATGTGCCATAAGAATCTCACAACATACCTTAAATGTTCAAAGTTGACACAACGTATCAATGCATATGAAACAGGGGGAGCACAACTATTTTTAAAAAAAAAGGATCTGAAATGAATTCCAAAACAAAGGGGGAGTGAAATAAATGCTGAATTCATTAATAGGAATAACTTGGACAGGGGAAGCATAACTTGAATATCTTTGAGTGGTTCATTGTAATATGCTGAATTCCCCTAGGAATTGTGTTTTAAGTACCTACGTATAATTTGTCCCCTTCATTGTTGATGACAAAAAGGGAGAGTAGATATATAGAACGTATATATGGAGTAGAACCAATAGAACCAATATGGATATTGGATATATTGGAATGCAAAATTTATGGAGTATATGGAGTAGAACCTAAATATAGAATGCAAAATTGAAGAATATTGGCTTTAAGATAATTGCCCTTCTGGAAAAGAAAGGGGGAGTCAAAAGAACTTAGCTTTCAATTATCTTTAGCATCAATATTTTATTTTAACTTGATTCAAATTCAGTTGATATGCTAAAATTGCTTAAGAGCTATTAAGATCAATCTTATGCATAAGGATAGAACTGAAAATTGACTATTTTGAATTATGCACACTGTATCTAGCTCTAATCAAAACATTATACTTGTACATCTGATCAAATACTGTGTATATGTTTAAATTTCGAATTTTGCATATACTCAGTGTTTTGTCATCATCAAAAAGGGGGAGATTGTTGACCCCCTAATGGATTTTGATGAATACAAAACACTAGAGTATAATTCCTATTTATCTTAACAATTTACTTGAGGATTTCAGGTGATTAATTAAGAATATTGTTAAGAAATGTCTAGGCAAGTTCCCATAATTTTTATGAATTTATTGAAGAATTTTTTGAGTTGAAGAAAACAGATCAGGGACAGCCGAGACGTCTCCGGTTTGTTCCAGAGACGTCTCTGGCACAAACAGGAAGAACTGGCACGTTTGGAGACGTCCCCGGCACCTGGCGAGGCGTCTCGCAGGGTCGGAGTCGACTCTCTCAGTAGCGGAGTCGACTCTCTCAGTGGCGGCAGAAAGGCCGATTTCAAGTGATATGCGCGAGCCGTCTCCACAGTACGCGGAGTCGTCCCCGCAAGTAAAAAGCTGAGTTTCCGAGTCGTCCCCAGAGAGTGCGGAGTCGACTCTCTCAGGGTATTCCAGAGGATGTCTTTTTCGGTGATAAGGCAGCGGAGACGTCCCCTGAAAGAGCGGAGTCGACTCTCTCAGAGAATTCTAGAAGACATATTTTTCGGAGATATAACGGCGGAGTCATCCCCAAAGCAGCGGAGTTGTCCCCATGCAAAAAGCGCAAACAAGCCGAGACGTCCCCGTAAAGCACCGAGGCGACCCTCTTAGAAAAACAGAAAAACAAGGATTCAAACCGTTCATCATCGGAGTCGCCCCCGTAAAGCGCCGAGTCGACCCCAAACAACGTCAAAAGTAAAATCTTACTGCCGAGACGTCTCGCGATGAAGCGGAGACGTCTCCGGAGCGCCTGGGACGCGACTGACAACTTTTGCAGGTTTGGTTTGAATTTCAAATCTCTTTAACTTTATCTCTAACGGCTATATTTGCTTTTTGGGCTATAAAAGGAAGCTCTTAAGTGCTTTCCAACAACTTCTCACCAACCCAATACAAGATCATTCAAGAGAGAAGAAAGCAAAAGAGGTTCTAGGGAGTTAGTGCATTCAAGTGAAGAAATCAAGCGCCTTCAAGCTTCCCAACAGATTTCGTGCTCAACTACTCTCTCCCGTTCGGCATTCAAAGCTCATATTCAAGCCAACGCGATCCACATCGGAAGAACCAACATTTCCCACGCTTCCAACGGTTAAAAGGGTTCTTCCGGGTTTCATTGTTTATCATTGTTATATTTGCTTATTTAGAGCTTTCAAATCTTTTGTAAAACTTTTGGTTATTGTGCTTGTTCCAGTCAAGGGACTTGGAACAAGGGGAAAGGCGTCCCAAGCCTAAGTGAAATTGGGGGTATAGGGTTCGTTGTTAGCCCGGTGTAAAACAACGAGTTGGGTAGTGCACTCGCAAAACTACCGGACTGTAATCTTGGATTATAGTGGAAATTCCCAAAGGTGCTTTGGGGAGTGGATGTAGGAGCAGTGGAAGCTCCGAACCACTATAAAACCTTGTGTTTGTGATTGATTGTTTTCATACCTCTATCTTTACTTTAGCTCATACATTTGTGTGTTTTATTTTTAATTAGTCAAAAGTTTTAAAACACCCAATTCACCCCCCTCTTGGGTGACCATCTCTGGGCAACACACTTGCCCCTAGATCTAAGAGTGCTCGATCAATGAAATTATTTCCTAAGACACAGGAGATGGTGGGAGCACCAGGATCTTTGAATTTTGGAGGGGTGTTGTGTTGGAGGATGGAGCTCACTTGTTCAGTTAGGAAGACCTTTTTAGGCACATGTGTCCTAGATTTTCGTTTCTGTGTACAAAGGTCTTTGAGAAATTTGGCATAAGATGGAACTTGTCTAATAGCATCAAGAAGCGGGAGGTTGATTTTGACTTGTTTAAAAACTTCCATCATCTCCTCTAGTGAAGTTCCTTTCTTGCCAAAGGGAGTGGGTGCATTAAGAGCTTCAGGAAATGGAGCCTTTGGGATGTGAGTTTTGGCCGAAGGTGGACTAACTGAGGAAGAAGAAGGTTTTGGATTTTCATGTGATACATTTCTCTCCTCTTCTTTACCTTCCTTATTGTTTTCCTCCCCAATCGTATTGTCTACTACACGTCCACTCCTTAAGGTAGTCAAAGCATTGGCTTGTTCATGATGAATTGTATTTGGTTGATTTTCTTGAGCCATGTATTGTCCCCTAGGATTACTCACTGGTTGGCTTGGAAGCTTTCCTTCCTCTCGCTTGTTCAGTGCATTAGCTAGTTGCCCCATTTGGGATTCTAGCTTGGCGATAGATTGCGTGTGAGAGTGCACCAATTGTGTAATGGTTTCCAAATCTTGAAGGGAGGTCAACACTTTCTCCTCAAAGGCTGTGTTTCTTTGGGGTGCTGGAGGAGGGACATGTTGAAATTGTGAATAGTGAGTAGGAGGACGGTTTGGATGAACACTCTGGAACGGTTGAAAGTTTTGGGCATAAGGCTGGGAAGTATTTGGAAGTCTGCTGCTTCCAAGAGAAATTTGGATGGTTGCGCCACCCCGGGTTATAAGTGTTAGAATATGGATCATTACCCGGTCGGGACTGTGTTTGGGCAGCATTTACTTGCTCTTGCACAAATTCAGGAAATTGTGCTGCCGAAGGGCATTCATGAATAGGGTGAGACGGGCTAGAACAAAAAGCACAGACTTGTGCTTGGGAAAAATTTGGAAGCTGTTCTCTAGACATTAGCTGGTCCAACTTGCGGGACAGTGCATCTACTTTGTCAGATAGACCTATGGACTGGCTAACTTCATATATGGTCCCTTTTCTTTGAGAACTCGGGGGTGCTTGACGAGCGGAGGAGTCATGGTGGAGGGAATTTTCATTAAGGTTCTCAAACAATTGCCATGCCTCATGTTCACTTTTAAGCATGAAAGTACCCCCACAAGAAGCATCAACCATTTGACGATTTCGTTCGGATAGTCCGTCATAAAAGCATTGCACTAATTGCCATTTGGGTATTTGATGATGCGGGCATTTTCGGAGTAAATCTCTAAATTTTTTCCAAGTTTCATGAAATTCTTCCCCGTCAGATTGGGAGAAGCTCGTGATAGCACGCCTAAATTGGTTTGTTCTTTCTATAGGAAAATATTTTTTTAGAAATTCATGTTGCATTTGAGCCCAAGAGAGAATTGAATTGGATTCTAATGAATGGAGCCATTGTTTAGCTCTATCCTTAAGGGAAAAAGGAAACAGCCTAAGTTTCAGAGCATCATCAGTGAAGTTCTGAATTTTGACAGTAGTGCAGATCTCAAGGAACTCATCCAAATGTTTATATGGGTCTTCATTGTTAAGTCCATAAAAAGAGGGAAGCATTTGGATAACACTAGACTTAATCTCAAACTGTACAGCAGCAGTGGTATCAGGTAGTCGAATACAAGATGGAGAGGTATAAATGGAAGGAGTGAAGTACTCCTTTAACAGTTTGGGTTGTTCTTCAGCCATCTTGATAGGTGAAGCAGATCCTAGGGTTTTATAAGTACGGATTTTAGCTCGAAGGGTCCTAATAGAACGCTCTATTTCAGAGTCAAAAAGTACTAATTCAGGAGATTTGGAACGACACCCTAGCATACACTAAGACTCCTCTGATTAGTCAAATACAGTCAAGCATGCACTAAAAAGAAAAACACATCAATTCCTTAAGTTCACCCTAAAATCACTAGACAGCTCCTAACTGGTTTGAAGAGGGCACCTAAGCCTCCAATCCGGTCTAATGACTGAGCTGACCAGGTAAGCTCCCAGGTAAGTGGGGGGGTCACGATGCGTTGCAAAGGTCCCACTTAAAAACCACTTGCCTCGAACAGATGAACTGTCTCCCTTAAAGGGACAAAGCTTGCCTAGACATCAACTAAGCCATAGAGCGAAATTGGTGCAACTTTCGGTGATCTTCATCCTATTGAGCTCGAATGTCCCTAGGGGCCAACGTCTAATTGATTTTAATTAAGGTGAAAACTATGTGATAATTGATTCACCTAATTTGGGCAAGAATCTGGTGATGAAATCCAGTTCTTATCTTGTTGGGGTGATTGCCCTTACTATGTGCAGATTAATTGGTGTATGTGTATCAAGCATGCATTCACACTTTTGCTGAAATTAAAATCAAGCAATCACCACAACTTGCAGGCTAGATGGGAATCAATTTAAATAAGAAAGGTTCAGATGTTACTAGAATTTCCAGCAAAATTTTTTTTTAAAAGCAAACCTCTACAGTATTCCTTTTTCAGTCGTTCCCTTTCTGATTGTCCCAAACTTCCTCTTTGGTTCCTGATCAAATGATACCAAGAAAAATCAAAAATTAGTAAGAGAGGAGAAGGAGATAAGGAAAGTAAAAATAGAAACTATTTTTATATTAATTTTTTTTATTTTTTGAAAAAAAAAATTTGAAAATTTTTTTAATAAAAAGAAAAACAACTATGCTACCAGTCCCCGGCAACGGCGCCAAAAATTGATAGTCAACTTTAAAGACCACGCAATAGCACGTATCTGGTAGGATAGTGATTACGGGTATCGATCCATAGGGATTGGGGTATAGTTGTTTTCTTAAAAATAAAAATATTTAAAAGGAAGAGTTTGTGAAGAAAATTAAACTAAGAAATTTAATAAAAGAAAATACAATTAAAAGGATATCAGTTTGGGAGAACCTAGGGCAAGGAATTCACCACTAACATCGGAACAAGGGTTATTTATATTTTATTTCATTCTTGGATTAACATGCAAATTGGCTACAAGCCTAATAAACATTTAAATAAAAATTCACAAAAGTAATTTGGGCATAATCCATCTTCAGTTGGCATGAAATGTCTACCCTAATCTAAGGTGGCAGCACATCGCATCTTCCCTAAGCATGGACTATCTTATATTTACTTAGTGATCATGAAGAACAGTTGTATAAACATCATATTTAAAATCACAGAAATTAAATATGATTCAAAAGAAGATATCCATTAAAAACAATAAGTTCATACAACCCCAAGAATATAAAATCAAATATAAAACCCGTGTCCCTTTGTTAGGGCTGCATCCAGCCCTAGAGAGAAGATCAGCCTTCCATGGAAAATTGAACAGCTGCACTGCAGGGGGACTTCATAATGATTGGCTCCTTCCTCCCGTCGGCTCTCCTCTCTTCTCTGTCTCCCGTGAGAACTCCTCCGAAGGATGAATAGGATCAACCGGCTCCCTTGGAATGGTTTCGAAGAGGATACCCCCTCTGTTCACGTCTGGGCTTTTTATAGGCTGCACTCTCTCTCTTCTTCCGCGTTTCACGTTGCGATAAGGATGGATTGAAGCTGGATGAAGCTGAGGATTTGTTGCTTGATTTGATTCGCTGGGATCTCTGTTCCGCTGATGAGAGCTGATGCCGTTTGGGAGTGATCCGGAAGAGTTGGGGATGAAGACACGTGAAACAGGGGATGTTTGGATGAAGCGGCTTTGGGATGCGGCTGTAGGCTTTTGAGAAGATCTCGGATGGTTGTTCTTTGGATGCGGAAGGAGTTGAATTCCTGAGCTTTATCCATGGACGATGGGACTCCGTTCCAAACGGGATGAGATCTGGGCGTTTTGGAAGGCTTATCCCGCCTGAGAAAAGAACTTGAGGATTCGGTTGGGAAGAACTTGTTCCGAAACAGGGGATTCTTCCATGGCCAATTAAATCGAATAGGAGGGAGTTTGGATTCGGTTGACAGTTGAGATGAAGCTTGCTTGGAATTCATTCGTGGGAGAAGAAGGTTATCGGAAGAGGATGAGAGCTGGAAGATCTGGGATGAGGTTGGCAGTTGGGATATAACGGAGGATAAGCTCGGGAAGGACGTGGAGGTTTGGATTTATCCGGACGATGGCTGGCCGTGGAATGCTGATTCTTGGAGTGGGGAGAGGATGCAGGGAAGTTTGTTCGTGGACGTGGGAGGAATCTGGAAGAAGATCAATTCGGAACACTGGGTTGATATTTTTGAAACAGGGGAAGATGCATTTGGATGCCGTGAAGCTCGGGAAGAAGCTATCGTGGAGAGGATGGGATCTGAACTTGGTTCTGGGAGTGGTTGTTTGGAATGTTCATCCGATTGGGAACAGGGGATGCTGGGATTTAGGATGATGTGGACGGTAAAGGATGGTTGCTGAGACGTTGGGATAAGATTGATTGCAAAGATAAGCTGGAGCTTTGAACACGGAAGAAGCTTAGATGGAATCCGTGGGAGGTTGGGATGTCGCCGTTGGCTGAGAAGTCTTGGGATGCAATCGGGAAGAGTTTGAGGATGAGGATGAATCGCCGGATATAAGGGATTTGATACATGGGGAGACTCTGTTCCTTGGATTCAGAAGGGAAGAGAGACGTGCGTGAGATTAGCGGAGGATGCGGAAATGAGTGTTAGGACGAACACGGTCGCGAGTGATTCGGGAGGAGATGACGCTGGATCCGTGGTTGTGAAGTAATCTGGATGAAGTTCGGCTGGGAGTTGGGAAGGACGTGGAGGAAAATCCACAAAGTTGAGATGGAATGAAGGGGATTTGCATGATGACGTGTAATGAAGAGATGACTGGAATGGCTGGTTTCAACCGGGATTAAGTCTAATGAACGTGATATGGGCTTAAACATTGCAACGTGGGAGATTTTGGGAAAACATGAAAAGTCGAGCTCAATTGGATGTGAAAGAAACAATAGAGTTGGGATGAACGGGGTGCGTGTCATTCGGGTTCAGGGATCATCCGAAATAAGTTTGACTCGACTTGCATATATTAAATTAAAATAATGATAAGTGCTATGAATGAGATATGAATTTAATTTATGCATTATTTAGCACTTATCATCTCCTAAGAAATGACATGACCCGCTGGTGCTTTTTTTATCAAGTTTACACCCAGCAAAGTCAGAATCAGTGTACCTTATTAAGTTTATGCTTGATTCTTTAGAGTACCATACATCTATGTTTTTTGTTTCTATTAGATATTTAAAAATTCTCTTGACTGCAATTAGGTGTGATTTCTTAGGATTAGATTGATATCTAGCACACATGCATACACTAAACATGATATCAGGGCTACTTGCTGTAAGATATAATAATGATCCTATCATACCTCTATATAGCTTTTGATCTACTGATTTACCTGATTCATCTTTGTCTAGTTTGTATGATGAGCTCCTGAGAGTGCCAATTGACTTGTTTCCATCTATATCAAACTTCTTTAGCATTTTCTTGATTTATTTAGCTTGATTGATGAAAATCCCTTTCTTGGATTGTTTGATTTGAAGTCCGAGGAAGTAGTTCAATTCTCCCATCATGCTCATCTCAAATTCACTCTGCATTAATTCAGCAAACTCTTCGCAAAGACGATTGTTAGTAGCACCGAAAATAATATCATCTACATAAATCTGCACTACTAACATATTTTTGTTTTTCTTTTTCAAAAATAGGTTGTATCAACATTTCCTCTAGAAAATTCATGGTCTAATAGAAATTTGCTAAGTCTTTCATACCATGCTCTAGGGGCTTGTTTTAGACCATAAAGTGCTTTATTTAGTTTATAAACATGATTGGGGTATTGATGATTTTCAAAACCAGAAGGTTGTTCTACATAAACCTCCTCATTAATATACCCATTCAGGAAGACACTTTTTACATCCATTTGAAATAATTTGAAATCTTTGAAGCATGCATATGCTAGTAACAGTCTAATTGTTGGGAACCCGCCCATGCCGCTGATATTTCAAAAATAAAATCAGATGGCAGCGGAAGGGGCATGTGCGGGATCGACGTTCATCGCATGAACGTTGTTTCATGAACCGTTCGTAGTTAGGCAAGAATTAAAAACTTTTAAAACATTTAGAAAATCAGATCTTCACCTTGTGCGGGTAGATGATCACCGCAAATCTGAGTTCGTGGTTTTAGGAAGAGGGTTCGCTTGAAGCCGTTCAAGTGTCCGGCCTCTACGGGTATCCACACGAAGCAGGATCCGATCCAAGCTCTCTATCTCACCGGGGTGCTAGCTCCCTTGCAGAGATAGCTTTGATGGCTGATGTCCTCCCTTTCAATCAACCCTTGATTGTGCTTGAAAGGAGGAAGAAGAAGGATGAAGACTTGATGAAGAGCCAAAGCCTGCCTGCAGCCTTTTCCTTTCTTGCGTTGGAAGAAGGAAGAGAGGAAGAAGGATGACGCCAAGCACTTGATCTCTTCAACCTTGCTTGCGGCTGAACACCAAGGGGAGAGGAGAGGGCCACGGCTTGGAGGAAGAGGGATGGGTTCTCCTAGGGCGCCGGCCCTAGCCTCCTTTTTATAAGCATGAAGGGCTCCTACAAGTTAGGAGCCCTTGACTACTTTCCAAGAGGGGGCGCCGGCCCCCTCTCTTCATGCCGCACCTAATCAAGGATGAGAGGGGCTTATGCCCCTCTTACTTGGTTAACCCAATCCTCTTCCAAAGAGGATTAGGTGCCCTTCTCATGGTTTAGTCCTAATCTAATTAGGATTAACCAAATTATGAATCAATCGAGTTCAATCTATGCTAGTCCTAATCCAATTAGAACTTGAATGAACCATGACTCAATTGAACTCTTCAATCCTAATTCAATTAGGAGTCATGTTGATTCATTAGATTAATAATTAATTAGACTTAAGGAATCCTAATCCAATTAGGATTTGTTTAATTCTAGTCCTAATCCAATTAGGACTCTAATTTGAATTCGGAGTCCTAATCTGATTAGGACTCTAGGAATCCTACTCCAAGTAGGAATCCAAACTTAATTCAAAATTTCTAATCTAATTAGGATTATAGGAATCCTATTCCAAGTAGGAATCCCAGTCCTACTCCAACTAGGATTCCCAGTCCTAATCCAATTAGGACTCTAGGAATCCTACTCGAAGTAGGACTCTTGTTTTTAAGTCCAATTAATTCCCTTTGTTCCTTCTTCAACTGAATATCAATCGAATTGATTACTTGTGATTCCTAATCATGATTCAACCATCGGATCGGTCAATACTTCTAGTGTGTGTGACTCCATAGGTTCTACTCTGACTGATAGTGAGATATATCATGATCTCTATCATGATATCATTGAAAACTCCTTTCAATGGATTGGAACGATTCCAACTCTACTCATTAGGGTTTATCGATCATCGAGATAATCCCTGTGAGTCCCACCATTGATAAGTGCTAAATAATGCATAAATTAACCTTTTATTCATAGCACTTATCATTATTTTAATTTGCATATTTCGTAAATTTAACTATTAAATATGTGTTACCATCAACATTGCATTTTAATAAATTAATTTGAGTTTGATTTAATTATTTATTAATTGAGCCTAATGTATGCAGGTCAAGTCAAATTCATTCTGAACCCAAATTGCATGCAGCCCCGAAAATCAACCAGTGCCTTTCATCCCACGTGTCTCCTCCTTTTTTTTTCCACGCTTTCAAAACAAAGCCATCGTCACAGACATCATCCCAAACCTCCCAGCTATCAGCCGTTCATCCCATTCCCTTCCAAATCCAAGGAACAGAAACATCCATCGTCCAAGATCTTCATTCCATTCTCTTTCCAGCCGATTCTAGCTCTCTCTTCCATCCTTATCCAATCACAAGATAAACTTCCAGCAAATCTTAACATCTGCATCAAAGGATCAAGTCTCCCCTAGCCGTGAGCTTCATCCAAGATCATCCTTTGCTCCCATGTCCAAAAAGATAGAGCCAAATCCAAGCTTTCCCACGCGTCTGGTTCACCTCCCCTGCTTCACCTCCATAGCCGTTCGTTAGTCCATATCAATCATTCATTCCAACTCCCTGGCTCCCACTTCTCCCTCGAGTTCGTTCCAGATCAACCCCATTCAACTGTGCCCGTGGAACATCCCCCGTTTTCCAACCATGAACAGCATCCTCAACGTTCCCAACATCTTCATCTCCGCGTCATCACAGATTATCCCACGTTCCATTCTTTCTTCCCCTGCTTTAAAACAAAATCCCCTGCATCTCGGATTACATCCTTATTTCGTAACTTCATCATCCCCTGTTACGTGTATCTCCCAAGCTTCACGGCATAGAACCAGATCCCAACTTCTTTCGCTAGATCACAGCGAGGATGAGCCTTCCGAACTCCCAGATTTCTTCCCAGCATCCCATGAATCTAGCTTACATTTTGTTGTGATCCATCTTCATCCAAGTTCATCCCAACATCCACGTTTGATCCCAGCTACATCCATTCGCATCAGCCGTATCCACTGATCCCAAGCTTCAATCGCATCTCTCCCCTGTTCTATGACAATCATCCAGAACCAAATCTAGATTAACACATAAGAATCCCAGCTCACGGTTCGTCATTCCCTCTTCCGAATCCTCCTCATCTCCCCTTGTGGAGTGATTGATTAAAACCCCATTTGATTTTGATGAGCTCAAAGCATTTGAGTATATCTTTTGATTACTAATGAATTCAATTGAGTGTTTCAGTGAAAATCCTGTCCAAGTGTCTCAAGACTTGGTTCATAGTATCTTGGATAAGTTAAGAAGTCTGCATGAACCAATGTCTGAGACTCGAGTCGACTCCCGAGTATCACGAGTCGACTCCAAGCGTATCAAGTTCACTGGCACGAGCTCGAGTCGACTCCAGATTAGTACGAGTCGACTCCGACTGAGAACAGAAAGAAGAACAGAAAGCCTCATCTCAGAACCTGTCAACGAGTCGACTCCTGAAGTGCGCGAGTCGACTCCAATGTTCAACGAGTCGACTCCAGGGTAGTAAGAGTCGACTCCAAGAGGAACACAAAGAAAAGTCAGAGAGCAGATTTCGGGTCTGAGATTCGAGTCGACTCCAGTGGAACGCGAGTCGACTCCGATGGATGGCAAGTCGACTCCAAAGAAGGTGAGAGTCGACTCTCAGCGGTACACAAAGAAAAGGTCAGAGAGCATTTTATGGACTCTGAGATTCGAGTCGACTCCCGCAATACGCGAGTCGACTCCGAGACTGCGCGACCATCAACAGACAGAAGATCAAGTTACTGCCTCTGAGATTCGAGTCGACTCCCAGACAGCTCGAGTCGACTCCACGATAGCTTCACGTCAAAAGGCAGAAGACCAACTTTCAGAAACTGAGAGCCGAGTCGACTCCG
Source organism: Phoenix dactylifera (assembly GCF_009389715.1). Taxonomy (NCBI): domain Eukaryota; kingdom Viridiplantae; phylum Streptophyta; class Magnoliopsida; order Arecales; family Arecaceae; genus Phoenix; species Phoenix dactylifera. Next base: position 994,744 of record NC_052392.1, read on the forward strand.
AGGAAGTTCGAGTCGACTCCAAGACTGGATGAGCCAAAAGACAGAGAATCGGGAGTTCGGGCTCTGAGATTCGAGTCGACTCGAGTGGACAAAATTCAAAATTGGATCCACGGACTTCAGTGGATGAGCCGACTCCAAAATTGCCAGGTCAGCTCCAGAAGTTGGCGAGTCGACTCCAGGTCAAGACGAGTCGACTCCCAGTCGTGAAGGCAACTTTAATTCGAATTTGGAACAGTTGCCGAGTCGACTCCGGAAAAGCTTGAGTCGACTCCCGCTACAGCCGAGTCGACTCCTGATCGCGCGAGTCGACTCCAACCCACCAACGGTCATATTGTCAGGCTGCGCAGAGTGTGCAGAACGGGCAGAAAAAGCAGTGTAACGGCTAGTTTCCGTGGGGGTTGGCTTAAATAGCCACAGAAGACTGTAGCAAGGCAGAGAACAACCATTCCACTCCAAGCATTCAAGCTTTCAACTCTGCAACTTGTTCTTCAACGAAAAAGAGGGAAGATCTGCAATAACTGCATCCAACTACATCTTCTCAACATTAAAAGCTTCCTCCTCCTGCATTCAAGTCGACCACTCTTTCAAGAGGAGACCAGAAGTTCAAGAAGCCATTCCTCATCTCCGATCTAAAAGCGTTTGAGGCTTCTTAACTTCATTTATTGTTCATATTGTTTTTATCTGCTTTTTGAGAAGCTGTTTTCTGTTTTCTTTTACACACTGTATTTACTTGGTTCAATCAGGGGATTGAATCAAGGGGATTAAGGTTGGTTGGTGAGCCAAGTTAAAACCAACGTGTGTAAGGGTTTGATTGTGAGCCCGGAAAAAACAATCGGGGTTGGTTCTAGTCGGTGAGCCTGGGAAAACCGACCGAGTTCGTTGTGAGCTCGTAAAACAACAAGTTTGGTTGTGAGCTTGCAAAACAACCGGCTGTAATCCAAGGGGGTTATAGTGAAATTCCCAAGTGAGACTTGGGGAGTGGACGTAGGAGCAAGGGTTAGCTCCGAACCACTATAAAACCTTGTGTTTGTGATTGATTGGCTCTTTTCTTCTTACTCTCACATCACTCACAGCACTTAGGATTAATTAAATAACTTGCAATAGTTTTTAATTAATCATCCATAAGTTTTAAATATCTAAATTAATTTTAAAACCCAATTCACCCCCCCTCTTGGGTTGTCTATCTGGGCAACACCCCTTCATCCACGGGATAAACTCAAATCCCATCTTCCTGCGTGATCTCATGGAACATCCCGAGTCTGCCACGTCCTGCATCTTCCCCTGTTTCGGAATAACATCCTTTCAGCCGAGATCCCAACTTCTTTCCCCTGTTTCACGTTCAAACCCGTTCGCAAATCAAGCCAAACTCCCGAGCTTCACGGCATCCAAACAAAGCCTTCCTCCCAGCATCCGAAATCTTCTCAGCCTCCATCCTTATCCCGCAGCCATTGATCCTTATCTACACTCGGAACAGGGAGATGGGAAGTCTATTTAAAGGAGTCGGACGTGAAGACCAGGGCATTCCTCCTCTTCCCCACTAGGGGAGGGGACTGCCCCCTTTCTTCTTCTCCCACCGAGCTCTTCACAAGGGAGTTCCCACAAAAGAAATAAAAAAAAAGCAGAGGAGGGAGAGAGGTTTGGCTATTTTGGAAATATTTCAAAGGAGAAAGAGAAGGAAGGAATGGGAGCCCGCTGCTGTGCTGCTGCTGCCGTCCACCACTCTATGGAAGCCTGAGCTCTTCTCCAGGGCTGGATGCAGCCCTAATAAAGGGACACGGGTTTTATATTTTATTTTATATTCTTGGGGTTGTATGAACTTATTGTTTATAATGGATATCTTCTTTTGAATCATATTTAATTTCTGTGATTTTAAGTATGATGTTCGTACAACTGTTCTTCATGATCACTAAGTAAATATAAGATAGTCCATGCTTAAGGAAGATGCAGTGTGCTACCACCTTAGATTAGGGTAGACATTTCATGCCAACTGAAGATGGATTATGCCCAAATTACTTTTGTGAATTTTTATTTAAATGCTTATTAGGCTTGTAGCCAATTTGCATGTTTATCCAAGAATAAATTAAAATATAATCAATCCTTGTTCCGATGTTAGTGGTGAATTCCATGCCCTAGGTTTCTCCAACTGATATCCTTTTAATTGCATTTTCTTTTATTAAATTCCTTAGTTTAATTTTCTTCACAAACTCTTCCTTTCAAATATTTTTTATTTTTAAGAAAAACAACTGTACCCCAATCCCTGTGGATCGATACCCGTAATCACTATCCTACTAGATACGTGCTATTGCGTGGTTTTTAAAGTTGACTATCAATTTTTGGCGCCGTTGCCGGGGATTGTTAGCATAGTTGTTTTTCTTTTCATAAAAAAAAACTTTCAAAAAAAATATATATTTAAAATTAAATAAAAATATTTTCTGTTTTTGTTATTTCTCTTATCTCTTTTCTCTCCTTTACTAATTTTTGATTTTTATTTGATCAGGAATCGAAGAGAAAATTTGGGACGATCAAAAGGGAACTACTGGAAAAAGAATGCTGTAGAGGTTTGCTTTAAAAGTAAAAAATTTTTGCTGGGAAAATTCCCTTTGGTAACATCTAAACCTTTTTTATTTAAATTTCCTTGTGTGGTAATTGTTTGATTTTAAATTCAGCAAAAGTGTGAATGCATGCTTGATACACATACACCAATTAATCTGCACATAGTAAGGGCAATCACCCCAACAAGATAAGAACTGGATTTCATCACCAGATTCTTGCCCAAAGTAGGTGAATCAATTCTCACATAGCTATCACCCTAATTAAAATTAATTAGACGTTGGCCCCTAGGGACATTTGAGCTCAATAGGACGAAGATCACCGAAAGTTGCTCCAATTTTGCTCTGTGGCTCAGTTGATGTCTAGGCAAGCTTTGTCCCAAGGGAGACAGTTCATCTGTTCGAGGCAAGTGGTTTTTAAGTGGGACCTTTGCAACGCATCGTGACCCCCCCACTTACCTGGGAGCTTACCTGGTCAACTCAGTTCATTAGACCGGATTGGAGGCTTAGGTGCCCTCTTCAAACCAGTTAGGAGCTGTCTAGTGATTTTAGGATAAATACAAGGATTTGATGTGTTTTTCTTTTAGTGCATGCTTGACTGTACGTGACTGATCCAAAAAAGTATTGGTGCATGCTAGGGTGTCGTTTCAGATCTCCTGAACTATTATCTTTTGACCCTAAAATAGAACGGACCCTTAGGAATCTTCGAGCTAAGATCAGAACATTAGAATCAACTATACCCGGTATGATTTAATAAGGATGCACTGTGTCTGGCTGAAGACGTTAAACTTAGCACTTGTTGGGAGGCAACCCAATTTTCATAAGTTATTTTTGCACATTTTCTTGTCGATGTCCTCATATTACTGATGCAACTAAGGTACAATGCTTCTATCTTCCATATGCATCATATTTTCGTCCAAAATAAAATAACGAAAAAAAATTATAATAATATAATATTGAGGACAATGTCTGATCTAGGTTGGGGGGTATGGGATTCGAATTTTTTGAAAATTTTTTTTGCATTTTCGCATTTTTAAATAAGTATGTTGATTCAAAAAAAAAAAAAACCTAATTCTTATGCTTTAGTGCTGAAATAATAAACACACAAAGTATATAAAATCTAAAAAAGCCCAATAACTAGTCAGGAGTAAGTCAATTTGAGTTCTTTTTATTAAAAGTTCTTTTAGTGAGTTGTAAGATAATTTTTACTTTGGAATTTCACAACACACATGGCCTGCACTTCTAAGGGTTAGGTTCAACATGATGTTGTTAAGTCTGGTAGTAACCTTGAGTCCTAATGAATCATACCTATCTAATTCACTATTAAAAAAAAAAAAAAGAGAAGTGAATTTAGTCAGGTACATCGAAAAGCGCTACCTATTATCAAAGGTCAGCGGGCTTGCAATGATGAATCCGAGCATAGGTCCGTAGGGGAGTCTTGATGCCTAACACCTTATGCCATCTGGTATGGGAGTGTTGACTGAATGCTCGTTACATGGAGGAATCATTACAAGAGTAAAAGTGCATAATTTATTTATAAATATAAAATAAAAAAAAGAAAAAAAAAGAGAAAATAATATTGACCTTGAAAAAGACGATAGTGTGAAAGCCGTCGTTGTAAAAATTCGAGTAAACTGGAATATTACAGATAAAGCCCATGAGGTATTAAAGTAAACATCCACAACTCTCGAAATCCTGCAAGGTAGGATGATTTTGAATCAGTGATTAGGTCTTATCTGACCAATTCTCGGAAACTACTAGCTTTAGCAGTATTTTGGAGAATCTAAAGCCTTAGCTTGTGTATGGTCCAGACATCACCGAGCACCCAAGTATAAATTAGCCTTACAATTCTCTAACGGAAACTTAATGACTTCAACTTAAGTTGCATCTTGACCTAGGATTTGGGCTGACTTAGTAATTAAAACTTTGTGTGCTTTTGAAATTCTTGGCATTAATGCATTTGAAATTAGATTTTATAAAACAATAAAATAAATACTTTCGACAGCAGTTTGTGGGTACCTGAGCCAGAAACCCTCACGAGACAAAACTCGTCCACTAGGGCCACCTAGGGGTTTAAAGCC